>NC_043021.1:28893674-28918674 GCF_006345805.1 Octopus sinensis
AACTTTCACCTCGGCTTCCAAGTGAAGGTTACTAAGATGGGTTTCAGTGAGGACGAAGAAAGGGATGTGGTTTGGATGGGCATCGACCCAGTCCTCCAGGAATTTTATCTTCCATTTTTGAGTATTGGTGGAAGGGCTGATGCCTTGGGCATTAAGCAAAAATGTTGAGGCGAGAGTGGATGGTTTTAATTGTTTTGGTGATTTGTTTATTTGATTGCTTTTTAATGGCATGTGCAGTGGGGTGATTGTGGTGGATGGTGGTGGGTGATAGCTCGGAAGTTTTTTCCAGTTCTTTTGCTAGATTTATTATAGCTAAAAAAGAGGAAGAAGAAGTTTCCTGTCTAGGGAACTGTAGGTGACTGTGGTTGTGGTTATTTTTATATGAGTGGTTATTTCTATATGAGTCGTAGGTTTTTTTATTTTTTATTTTTATTATTATTTGTCCGATGAGTCCCCGGGAGATGGGTAAAGGGACAATCCCTGTGCAAACACAATCTGTCTTGCTGGAAATATCGGCAGATTTGGGGATTCTTTGTTTGAGATTTTGGTGGTTGTGGTGGTGTTGTAATAGGGTGGTGGCTTTTGTAGCTTGTGGGGATAATGCGTTTTGTCCCGGGTAAATGGGTGAATTTGCAGTCTCTATCAGTGCACAATCTATGGCGGAGAGAATAACGGCAAATGATGGGGTTTCGAGTGGGTGTGTGGGTGCGTGTGTGAGTTGTGAGAGGTGTGGATGATAGTTTGTCGAGGTTTTGGCGACCTTTGTAACCGGTGGAAGTAGTAGGAGGTAGATTCCTTGAGGTAGCAGTAGTAGTAGTAGTATATATATATATATATATATATAATATATATATATATATATATATATATCTCTCTCTCTCTATATATATATATATATATATATATATGTATATATATTTATGTATATATATATATATATATATATATACATATATGTATATATATATGCATACATATATGTATATATATATACATACATATATATATATATACATACATATATGTATAACTATATACATACATATATGTATGTATATATATATACATACATATATGTATGTATATATATATATACATATATGTATGTATGTATATATATATATATATATATATATATACATATATGTATGAAAGTTTTTGAAAAATGACTATGAAAAGTGTCAGTCAGCACTTTTTATGCTTGTTTGCAATATTTTGCACATTTTTTTTCTGAAAACTTTTGTGATCTCCGGGTTAAGTATAATCTTATTATCAATCATTAAACTATTTACTGAAAAATTATTTGTATGAAAGTTTTTGTTAGATGAATATATTTCTTGTGTAATTATCATGTTATTATCAATCCCTAACCCCAACGCTAACCCTAACCCTAACCCCAACCCGAACCCCCACCGTAACACTAACCCTAACCCTAACACTTAACCCTAGCCCTAACCCTAACCCCTAACCCTAACCCTAAACCTAATCCTAAACCTAACCATAAACCTAACCCTAACCCTAACCCTACCCCTTAACCCAAAATGGTGGTGGTGGTGATGTAGTGTCTCTTGTAAAAGAAGTTGAGAATAATGATATTCGGTATATTGGGTTTGTAAACATTACTGTCCCTGTAATAACAGTGCCTAAGGAATCAGAAAAAAAAAAACAAAAGAAAAAATAATCAGGCAAATATATAGAGCCAAAGTGTCAGGACTGATACCCTTGTATGTATACACACACACACACACACACCACATACAAAAAGCTGAAATAATCACTGCATGCTCATGTTACAGAGAAATACAATCAATACAATACACAAAAGCACTGAAATTGAAACACTTCCCACACCTAAAACAGATGAAATAGTGGGCAGTGGAAGCACACAATATCAATAAGACTGCTGATGATGGACTCCTCTCCCGTCGAAGACGACGTGTGTTCATCTTTTGCTGAACAACCTGTGCAAATGATTCCTTTGTAGCGTTCAAATGTTCACGCCACACATTTGCTCGCTCATTCCATCAAACTGATGTTGTCTGAACAGGTTCCCAGTGTTGAAGACATTGCTGCACAGCAATGTGAGATGAAGTGTTTTGCTCAAAAACAAAGCTCACCCCTTCGGTCTAGGAATTGAATGTTAGGTGAGTATGTGGTTTCCAAAGCAACAGAAAAGTGGTATGAGCATAAACCAGAGGTTGTGATAGAAAATGAGAACTACCAGATCTTGTGGGATTTCCCTATAAAGACTGACCAAGCTATTGATGCAAGAAGGACAGTTATGATTATAGAGGACAAAAATAGCAAACAGGAATAGATCATAGATTTTGGAATTCTCTTTGATAGCAGAGTCAACACCAAAGAAATAGAAAAAAATTGAGAAATATCAGGATCTAGGTAGGGAGCTTCAGAAACTTGGAAAACTGAGACAACTATTATTCCTGTAGTAATTGGTGCACTTGGCAAAACATCCAAAGTTCTATCTAAAAGATTGAAAGAGACTAGAATTGAAACCCACATTGCCAACCTGCAGAAAAGTACTGTTCTATATTCTGCAAGTATCCTTAGAAAAATTCTGAAGATTTGAGGAGACATGTTATTACCAAACCTCAAGATAAAATACCAACTAGAATGTACTAGTTTAATAATAATAATTATTATAATTGACTTCAGATCTTAACTGATTCACTGATCATTTTTTGCTTTTAACCCTTGCCTTACTTTGTAGACATCACTGCCCATCGGAATGCCTGACAACAGGCAGCTCCAATGAAAGTCTAATCCGCCCCGTCACCTCTGAGATGTTCAGACTACACACAAGCTAGTGGACTTAGGTGTAACGAAGTAGTCTTTCAGCCTCTCGAATGTTGCAACAGGAGACTCAGAAAAGATTTCACATGGACGTTCGGTGCGTTGGCCTCCAGCGATGAGCGAGCTGTCCTCACTGACATTACGTCCATGTTTGTCCGCGAAGAAAATGTGATGTTCGTTCGTGTGCAGGAAGGACAAATGCGCCTGGATCGGGACGAACCTGTTAGAATATTGGCTGTATGTCGTCGATGGCAGTCTGCAACCTCAAAGTGCACATCATAGTTCGCGATATTCTTGTAAGTGTGTCGGAGGACGAGGAGATACGCCTTGACATGACATTGGACAACGCTCAGCCAGCTGTCTCATGGGCCCCAGAACTCACCGCGAATTCCAGTTCATATAAAAACTAGGAGCGGCAACGCGCAGTAAATAAATCCGACAAACTCCATGATATACTCACCGCAAACCCCTGCAGTCACTGCTGAAAATACGATTGAAGACGTCATGTACAGGAACGCATGCGGAAATGCTCCGCCTACAACCACAAATACGCTACCTAACGAATCCTCTTCCCAACCTTCTATTGTTGACCACCATATATATAATGAACGCTGTGATTCGTGTGGAAAAAGTTCCTCCGCCCCCCATCCTTTCATCGCTACCTTCATTCAAGCCACGAAAGCATCGGGTTTCGCCACCTCCCTGTCACGACCGACCCAAGTTATCCGTCACAACGCTATGGCAGACACTGGATGCCATTCGGGCCTGGTCAGACGATGTAGATAGGAAACGATTCAATGTATCCATCAGAAAAGGGAAGATGCCTAACCCATTTAATATCCTTCTGGTGGCGTACGGCACCACAAAAATTTGATATGGAGTAGTTTATAATTACGTCCATAGTTTTTAAAGTGAGATTATTTTCAAATAATTGCCATTTCAAAGTCATGGCAAGAGTTTTGTTTCTTGAAAAGTTTTGGTTCTTGAAGAGTTGTGTTTCTTGTCGGTTAAGGGAAATAATTTGAAGTCATGGCAAGAGTTGTGTTTCTTGTTGCTTAAGGGAAGTAATTTGAAGTAATGTTAGACTTACTTCCCTTAGAGTGTGTTTTAATAATTTTGAATTTTAAGTGATTTTTTGCCTTAAATGTGTCTTAAATTATAATATATGGACCTAATGGTATGGAAGTGAAGTCGACTTAGACGAAAATTCAACTCGGAACATGAAGTCTGATTAAATACAACTAACTCATATATCGTTCTTTGTGTGGGTCTCTCTCTCTCTCCTCTCTCTCTCTCTCTATATATATATATATATATATATATATATACTCTTTACTCTTACACTTTTACTCTTTTACTTGTTTCAGTCATTTGACTGCGGCCATGCTGGAGCACCGCCTTTAGTCGAGCATTTCCGCATGCGTTCCTGTACATGACGTCTTCAATCGTATTTTCAGCAGTGACTGCAGGGGTTTGCGGTGAGTATATCATGGAGTTTGTCGGATTCATTTACTGCGCGTTGCCGCTCCTAGTTTTCATATGAACTGGAATTCGCGGTGATTGGGTAGTTCTGGGGCCCATGAGACAGCTGGCTGAGCGTTGTCCACTTTCTTTTGCCTCGACGTACTTTGGAGCTTCTTCCAATGTCATGTCTAACTTGGAGTCACCCATAGTGTCAGGGCGTATCTCCTCGTCCTCCGACACACTTACAAGAATATCGCGAACTATGATGTGCACTTTGAGGTTGCAGACTGCCATCGACGACATACAGCCAATATTCTAACAGGTTCGTCCCGATCCAGGCGCATTTGTCCTTCCTGCACACGAACGAACATCACATTTTCTTCGCGGACAAACATGGACGTAATGTCAGTGAGGACAGCTCGCTCATCGCTGGAGGCCAACGCACCGAACGTCCATGTGAAATCTTTTCTGAGTCTCCTGTTGCAACATTCGAGAGGCTGAAAGACTACTTCGTTACACCTAAGTCCACTAGCTTGTGTGTAGTCTGAACATCTCAGAGGTGACGGGGCGGATTAGACTTTCATTGGAGCTGCCTGTTGTCAGGCATTCCGATGGGCAGTGATGTCTACAAAGTAAGGCAAGGGTTAAAAGCAAAAAATGATCAGTGAATCAGTTAAGATCTGAAGTCAATTATAATAATTATTATTATTAAACTAGTACATTCTAGTTGGTATTTTATCTTGAGGTTTGGTAATAACATGTCTCCTCAAATCTTCAGAATTTTTCTAAGGATACTTGCAGAATATAGAACAGTACTTTTCTGCAGGTTGGCAATGTGGGTTTCAATTCTAGTCTCTTTCAATCTTTTAGATAGAACTTTGGATGTTTTGCCAAGTGCACCAATTACTACAGGAATAATAGTTGTCTCAGTTTTCCAAGTTTCTGAAGCTCCCTACCTAGATCCTGATATTTCTCAATTTTTTTCTATTTCTTTGGTGTTGACTCTGCTATCAAAGAGAATTCCAAAATCTATGATCTATTCCTGTTTGCTATTTTTGTCCTCTATAATCATAACTGTCCTTCTTGCATCAATAGCTTGGTCAGTCTTTATAGGGAAATCCCACAAGATCTGGTAGTTCTCATTTTCTATCACAACCTCTGGTTTATGCTCATACCACTTTTCTGTTGCTTTGGAAACCACATACTCACCTAACATTCAATTCCTAGACCGAAGGGGTGAGCTTTGTTTTTGAGCAAAACACTTCATCTCACATTGCTGTGCAGCAATGTCTTCAACACTGGGAACCTGTTCAGACAACATCAGTTTGATGGAATGAGCGAGCAAATGTGTGGCGTGAACATTTGAACGCTACAAAGGAATCATTTGCACAGGTTGTTCAGCAAAAGATGAACACACGTCGTCTTCGACGGGAGAGGAGTCCATCATCAGCAGTCTTATTGATATTGTGTGCTTCCACTGCCCACTATTTCATCTGTTTTAGGTGTGGGAAGTGTTTCAATTTCAGTGCTTTTGTGTATTGTATTGATTGTATTTCTCTGTAACATGAGCATGCAGTGATTATTTCAGCTTTTTGTATGTGGTGTGTGTGTGTGTGTGTGTATACATACAAGGGTATCAGTCCTGACACTTTGGCTCTATATATTTGCCTGATTATTTTTTCTTTTGTTTTTTTTTTCTGATTCCTTAGGCACTGTTATTACAGGGACAGTAATGTTTACAAACCCAATATACCGAATATCATTATTCTCAACTTCTTTTACAAGAGACACTACATCACCACCACCACCACCATCATTTTGTTTCTTTCTTTTTCCTACAAATACCCTGTCAACCATTGCAACTGTTGCCTCTTTAAGGAGACGTATTTTCTTTTCCCAGAAGCTCTTAGGCAATAACATCTGGATGATTTCCTTTAATCTCTATCAATTGGCACTTTCTCATTCTCTGAGACATTGGTGTGAATTTTCACTTTCTTTTTCTGCTTATATCCCTTAATAAAATACTATGGTTTTGAATGGCATGAATTTCATGTACTCTGCAATATCAACAGAAATCAGGCTATTCTTGCATAAATTTATAAATATTTTCTAGTTCCATAAGAACCCATTTCTTTATATTTTTGGTATAGTTTAGTTTTCGTTTGTCAGCATTTGTGTGGTGTATTCTAAATGTGGTTATTATTTCCATTCTTTTCCTGTCTAGTCTTGCTAATTCACTTAGATTCCAGCCAGAACAGTGAGACCACTGATACCTATTATCTCATTTTTGGCATTTTTCTCAGTTTTAACTATTAATCTAATGCATCAAAAATATTCTTTCCTAACCTCTCCTTTTCGTCTGTGTGTGTGTGTATGTGTGTGTGTGTGTGTGCGTGTGTGTGTGTGTGTGTGTGTGTGTGTGTGTGTGTGTGTGTGTGTGTGTGTGTGCGTGTGTGTGTGTGTGCTGTATTCTGTCTACTTTATTAATTCCTAAGTATTTCCAAGCCTGTCTTTGGTCTAATTCGCTCCCTTTTTTAGTTAACATGATAATACAAGTTTTTATTAATAATTCTTTGCTTCAATGTTGTCTTAGTGTCCCCAAATTCAAGTTTGATGCCAATTTCCTCCACTGAATCCTTGTGTCATGTGTTTCCAGTCATTTGTCAACGACAGTTTGAAGCTTTCTATAGATTTTTTACCCAGACAGACAGATGCATATTTAGGAGATAGTTGATCGTAATCCCATAGCACTTGCACTCTTATCTAATCTAGTTTAGTATACATCAAACGCAAAAGAAGAAACACACACACACACACACATAGATATATAAGCACAGGCATGGTTATAGAGTAAGAAGCTTGCTTGCCAACCACATGACTCCCAGATTCAGTCTTATTGTGTGGCACTTTGGGCACGTGGATCTGCTAGACAGAAACTGAAAGAATTCCATAGATGTTTTCAATCTAGTTTGGACTCTTTGCAATCAAATTTGAATTTTTCAATTGGTGCTCAAGCCTTGAAAAACAAAAGAGTTAAACTACATCAACCGTAAGGGAATACATGTCTATCTTCTCTAACTCGTCCAGTAGAGCTCACCAATTGATATCTGAAAAGTTCAATGAAATAACTCAGGAACACTGCGATAGCGTCTACCAAAAGATGCTCCGTTAGGTCGACCGGTCCTAACAAGGTGAGATAATAGAAAAAGAATCATTCGTTTCTTATCTCCCCTTGTTCAGACCGGTCGACGATGTAAATATGTTGAAGCATCTTTTGGTATAAGCTATGGCAGTGTTCATGAGTTATTTCATCAAACTTTTCAGATATCAATTGCTGGGCTCCACTGGACGAGTTAGATAATTTCTTTCGACTTTTAGCACAAGACCTGCAATTTTTTAAGTGAGCAATTTTTTAAGTGCTTAACTGGTAATTATTTCATCGAGCTGGATAGGATGAAAAACAAAGTCAGTTTTGACAGAATTTGAACCTAAAACGTAGATCTCCAACAGAAGAAAATGGATATAATAACAATGGGAAACTCGTGGTTATGATCTTATGAAAGATGGGACATTTCTTTTATTGCCAGGAGAATATATTGCTAAGAATTAATGTGACACTTTACTTATTGTAAATAAATAGCAACGAGCAAGTCAGAAGAGAGGGACGTTTCAAACTGGGCGCAGCTTTTCGAGTGCTGACGATTTTACACTTCTGATAGAACACACAGCTTGTTTTGGCGGCAGTGCATTTTAGCACTAGGGGCAAACAAACACACACAAACGCGCGCCCACCGTCGCTCGTGCAGAAATATACAGCACGAGAGAGAGGAGGGGATAAATAGAGAGAGATGTAAGGGGAGGGTACGCGACAGAGAGAAGGTGCATGACAGAGAGAGAGAGAGAGATGGAGAGAAAGAGAGGAGATACGAAGAGAGGGAGAACTAGAGAAACATTAAAACATCTGATGTCAAATAAGTCAGCGTCGAATCACCAATACCAAGTGGGTGGCACAAAACAGCTGTGCCAAAACGTCAAATAAGTGGGTTATCGAGAGCTAACGTCCCAAGAACCAAAGACTGGATGCTGCAGCTAGTGACGAACTTGAATACAACAGAGAGTAAAGGTAGGAGAAGAGATGGGTGAGTCAGAAGTATCTGAACGGAAGTGGAATGAATTCGGTCAGCTTATTGTAAGCACAGGTCGTTTTAGAATCGATAGAACAAATAGGAAGCGGACAACGCACTACGCCTGTAGAGCAGAGGCAGCAGCATATCTGTGATTTTATACCCACCAGCCCACCAGTCAGTAGAGTGGTACTTTCTTAAAAGCGCTGTCACAGTTGTAGAAGCAACGCTTCATAGTATACTTTAGCGGGTTTTAAAATACAAGAGCTTCAAAGCAACTTTTACTTCACTTTAATCTCTCTTCAATATTGCTTCCACTGTTAGTTGCAATCTACTTTTATGCCATTTGTCTGCTGCAGAGTTACAAAGTTAACCAAGGAACTACCATTGAAGTTTATTATTCCCCACTTCTTTGTTCTAATCGGTGCAGCAGACCTCATCTAATCTTTGAAGAATGACAATTATTTAGTGATGCAGAAGGGGCTGAAATATCTTCTGACTCTAAAGAGAAGGGCCAGTCGTTAGGATGAAAAAGAGCTTTTTCATATGAAGAGTAAAATTTATCAAAGTTAAATTCTGTGTGAAGAAGTGTTGCACTCTAATGGTGGAGGGAACCTGTTGAAGGGGTAGACCCAGGGAGACATGGGATGAGGTGGTGAAGCTGATCTTTGAACTTTGGGCTTCACAGAGGCAATGACAAACAACCAAGACCTTTGGAGATATGCCATGCTTCAGAAGACCCACCAAGCCAAGTGAGATCATAGTTGTGGATGATGCCAATGTCATCTGACTGGCACCCATGCCGGTGGCACATAAAAAGCACTGTTTGTGCGTTGGGCCCCATGGAGGCAGTGATGTCAAGCTGAGTGAGATTGTAGTCATGGCTGATGCCAGTGTTGCATAACTGGCCTGTTAAGAGCATCCTTAAACCATTGGGCGATATGCTGTGCTTGTGAAGACCTGTTGAACTGAGGGAAATTGTAGTTGTGGCCAGTGCCATTGCCATGCGACTGCACCCATGCTGGTAGTACATAAAAAGCATCATCTGAGTGTTGGGCATCTTGGAGGAGGCAGTGACAGGTGACGAAGACCTTTGGCAATATACCGTGCTTGAGTAGACCCATCAATCCAAGTGACACTGTAGTCGTGGCCGATGCTGGTGTCAGGTCAATGGCACCCAGGCCTGTGGCACGTAAAAAGCACCTACTACACTTTTGGAGTGTTTGGCATTAGGAAGAGCATCCGCCTATAGAAACGTTGCCAAATCAGACTGGAACCTGGTGCAACTCCCTAGTTTACCAGTTTTCAGTCAAACTGTCCAACCCATGCTAGCATGAAAAGCAAATGTTAAACGATGATGATGATGATTTGACAGGCTGCCATGTTCAGTAATTTGATGAGATTTGATGGGCTTTGAGGTAAATAGGTGTAGATGAATGGCTTGTGCAGGAGGTTCAAGCTATATACAAGGATGTTGCAAGTGAAAGTTGGCAACAATCTCAGTGATAAATTTAATGGGATTCCATAAAGGGAGGAGTCCATCAAGGTCCAGTCCTCGATGCTCTCCTATTCATGAAGTCCTCCAAGCCACCACTGAAGAATATAAGACTGCCTGTCCATGGGAACTCCAACATGCCTATAGGGGAATTAGAGAAGAAATTTGGGGCATGGAAGCTAAAGCTGGAATCAAGGAGTATTAAGATTAATATGGCAAAGACTAAGATTTTTGTAAGTAGGAAAGACAACAGGACTCTGATAACTTCAGGGGAATGGCCTTGCTCAACATGTATTAAAGGGGGTAGGTATAAACTCCATACAATGTACTTAATGGCAGACTACCCAAGAATGTAAGCTTCATATGCAGTAAACACACTGGAATGATACATATGAGTACACTTGAAAACGAGTCACTTAAATATGCCCAGATGGCTCCTTAGAACTAGTTGGTAGGTTTTGTTATCTAAGAGTTGTAATCAACAAGGAGTTCAAAGAACTGTTGACATCAAAGATATCTTCCCAAAGAGTGAATGGCAGATTGTGTGATGCTTTTGTTAGAACCACGATGCTGCATTGTAGGCCCTCGAATGCAGGAGATTGGAAAGAAGCAAACATACTCTGTTGGTTATGCAATGCAAGTGTGCATAAAAGAATTGGTACAAACACACTGAGTGAAAAAAAGTTGGGGTTAAGCATATTAAGAGATACACTTGGCTTGAAAATAGATATAAAAAATTGGAAAAAACAAACTGCTTCCCAATCACATGGTTCTGGGTTCAGTCCCATTGCATGACATCTTGGGCAAATGGCCTTCAGAGAAACCTGTCTGAGTGGATTTGGTAAATGTCAACTGAAAGAAGCCCATTATGTATGTGTGCATGACTTTCTGTTTGTGTTTGTCTCCCACCATCACTTGACAACCAATTTTGGTTGCTTACATCCCTTGTAACTTAGTGGTTTGGTAAAAGAGACTGATAGAATAAGTACAAGGTTTTTAAAAAATAAGTACTGAGGTCAGTTCATTTGACTAAAAGACTCCAGCATAGCCACAACCTGATGACAGAAACAAGTAAAAGATAAAAAAAAGTAAATATATATATATATATATGTGTGTGTGTGTGTGTGTGTATGTGTGTGTGTTTCTCCCCTGCCATCGACTGACTACTGATATTTGTTCATTTACGTCCCTAGTAGTCAGTCGATGGTGGGGGACAAACACACACACACACATATATATATGATAGGCTTCTTTCAGATTCCGTCTTCCAAATCCTTGTAGTTGGACTGAACCCGGAAACATGTGGTTAAGAAGCAAACTTCTTACCTGCCGCTAAGCATTTTGTATGACGTGCTAAAGATTCTGCCATGACACACCGTTTTCTATGCACTTAAAATACTGATTTCACATTTTAACACAAAACCAGAAGCTTCGGTGGGTGGGGTTAAGTCGATTACATATTCTATTGACTCTGAAAGACTGAGAGGCAAAGTCGGCCTTGGGGGCATTTGAACCCAGAAAGTAAAGACTGACGAAATACCTCTAAGTATTTTTTTCCAGTGAGCTAACGATTTTGCTTTTGCACTTGAAATATTAAAAGTATTCCGAAGAAATTTACTTAAACCAGTAAATCAAAACGATCGTAAATGCTACTTTCATCTCTGCTTCTTCCTCCTTTGTTATCTAATCAAATTAAAGGCATACCAGCGAAGACCACGAGTTTCCCATTGTTATCATATCCATTTTCTTCTCCTATATAACCTAAACTACGGTTTACCAACCAAACCACCTGCTACCGTACAACCTTACAAAAGACTGTACCTACACAGGTAATAACCAGGAGCGACTTTGGATTTAAGTATCCCTTCGAGGTATTAAGCCCCTCTAACTGATACCTACACTATATAAATATATATACAACAAGCTTCTTACAGTTTCTGTCTGCCAAATCTACTCACAAGGCTTAGTAGAAAACATTAGCCCAAAGTACCACGCAGTGGAACTGAACCCAAAACCCGGAACTATGTAGTGGGAAGTACGCTTCTTGCTATACAACCACGTCTGCACCATTGAAATTAAATTATTTTTTATATATACTTTTCATCTCACCTTGAGATGAAAAGACGGTTAACTGTTTAAGCACGATATGAATACAAAGAATGATTAGACGAAAGAGAAAATTGAAAGCGTGACCCTATTTTTTGTTTTATTGCAACACGTAATTGTTGCTGTTGTAACTATTGTTCATACAGTTGTTGCTTATCCTCACGTCAGCTCCGATCTAGCATCAACTGTATACCTTTAATCAAAGGCATTCCAACCATAATGATCCCATCTTATTGTCACACATAATACACGCAACACTATTTTATTTAATGTTTCTCTTTTAAAAATTGAAAAAGTACTTTGCAGCAGCTGTTTGTATGTATTGCCTCAGGTGTTGATTGTTTGGAGTGGGGCTGATGAAGGCAAGTACAAAACCAAAATAACAAGACTATGAATTGGAATAAAGGTGTCTGCATTTGCAGAATTACACTTAATCAGTATGTGGTCAGATGAAATAATTTTAAGAACAAGACTTTGGAAAGAGGGTTTGGTACAGCTGATAAATAGAAAAAGCAAGCTGCAAGGGATGAAGCAGAAAAGAAAAAACAAAACATCACAAAAACAACAACAAAACAAGGATCTCTTCAGGTTGGTTCACACATTTTTCAATTTTTTTTTGAACTAAACAGTTTGAAACTTAGTATACTGGTGTAATTTCACATGCTGAACATGGTTTACTTTCAAAATTTTTGACAAAATTTCATATTTTAGAAGTTATTTCACTTTATTTTGAATTGTTGTTTGTACCTTCTCGAATAATGCCCAGTTTCTTTGGCGTATAGGTTCCTCACCTGGACAGGACGCTGGTTCATGCAGGAGGAATGAGTGAGAGAAAGTTTAAGCGAAATAGTCAGCAGAAACTCGACATCACCTTCTGCCGGAGCTTAGGTATTTTGCTCATAAACACACACATCGCCCAGTCTAAGATTCTTAACCACGATCCCTCGACCGCGTGTCCGCTGCTCTAACCACTAGGCCATGTGCCTCCACTTATTATGAATTAATCATGCATTATCTTGCGGCTTCAAGATTTTGATGATGTGTTTGTTTACTTTTAGAATTACATTGTAGGGCAAGTGTGAGAGGTTGGGTTTGGTCTGTTTGAACATAAAACAGGTAAAATATTTTGGTCCAATAACTGGCAGTCCATCAGTTGTGACGACAAAGGTTCCAGTTGATCTGTTCAACGGAACAACCTGCTCGTGAAATTAACATGCAAGTGACAGTACTCCATAGACACGTGAACCCTTAACCCTTAACGTAGTTAAGGGAAACTGAGTACGACACGGAATATGACAAGGCTGACCCTTTGTATTACTGGTACAACTCATTTTTGCCAGTTGAGTGGACTGCAACAAAGTGAAATAAAGTGTCTTACTCAGACACAACACGCCACTGGGAATTGAACTTACAATCTTACGATCGTGAGCCAATTACCCTAAGCCACGGATCTTTGGTCACATATGACTGGTTTAACCCTTTAGCATTTAATACGGCCATACCCAACCCAAATACTCTGTTTTATGTTAAAACTGACCAGATCCAACTTCTTACACCGACCCACCAATGTCATTCTCAACATAGAGGAACACACCATTGAAATCTTGAAGCTACAAAATTAATTAATTCAAAGCAATGTGAATAGATAAGCAACATATTTGACCCCAAAATTTGAACACTAAAGGAGTAAGTACAGCTATGCAGTCTTCTCTTTGCCTTGCCAGCTCTACTGATTCTATAACAACTTGTGCTTTCATGAAGCTGGCTGGGGTCAAGACACTTCCAATTAGGTAATCCTAACTCACTTGTCTCACCTCTTACCATCACTCTTTGTTACAGTCATTCCCCACCTGCCAATTACTATATTCAGCTTTTCCTTCATAAGCTCATAAGACTTTGGCTTTTGGAACTGAATATGTGCCATTTTGGCACAACTGCTTTGTGCTGCCTCTTTGGCATCACTGATTCAATGCTAACTTATTTGACACCAGATGTTTTAATATATCTTTCATTCTTTCCCTTCTCACCTCTGTCTTATCTACTCTCTCTCTCTCTCTATCTCTATCTCTCTTCATGTTTATGTGTGTAAGCATATTTATCTATGTGTGTGAGGAGAGAGAAAGTGTTTGTTGTGTTCAATTAATAAGTCATAATGTGTGCAGCTCTCTTCCTCTCCCTCTTCTACCCTCCTTCCCTCTCTCTCCTATCTTTTCGTCTTTCATCCTCTTTCTCGACATGTGTATAAGGAGAGGGAATGTAGTTATGTCAATCATGTTCAATTAATAAATTGTAATGTATCGCTCTCCTACTCTCCTGTCCTCCTTCAGTCATTCATCTCTCCTCTTTCTCTCTGTTTATGTGCAGGAGCATACTTCTCTTTATGAGGGGAGGAAAAGTGTTTATGTCAGTCATATTCTATCAATATTCTATAAAGTAAGTTATCTCCCTCTTTCCCTCCCACCCCCCTCTCTGCATACGTATATTTCCCTGTGTGTATGTGTGTTTGTCTCTAGTACCAAAAAGTACTGTCACCAAAATAGGCTGAATGTCCAGTCAGCCTTCTTCATTGCCAGCGCCCAAATGGTCATGTTCAATCTTCTTATTCTGAATCCAAAATTCACAAAATAAAAAAATAAAGAAAGAAAACAAATGACACTTGTTGGTTTTATTGTTGTTTAATATTTTTTTTATTCCTTTTTATTTTTGTAAGAAGAAGAAAAAATACTAGAGATAATTTTTATTTTCTTTTTGTATAAAATTATATTTTTTTTTCACCCAACTATATCTCTCATTTTTTGATTTCACATTTTGAAGAAATAATAAAAAGAAAATAAGAGAAAAAGAAAAATTCTTTTGGTTGAGTCCATATGTGGGCACAGGGATGGTTGATATTTATCTGAAATAGAAAATTTGACTTCAGCAGATTTAAAGAACAATCTCTGTATTTTTTCACTGCTTTTTTTTTCATCTATATATTCTCTTGCTTTTGTTTTTCACAAAATGATAAATTATGCAATAAAGAACCATACAAAAGAAGGGCAGGAGTATCATTGGAATATATATTTTCACATAATGGCATAGGTGACTTGGTTAAAAAGTTCACCTCACAGTCATGCAGATGATTTGAGGTTTCAATCCCAACATACAGTACCATAGCCAAATAAAGTGCTGTGTAAAAAGTGTTACAGGGAAATGATCACATCTTCACATCTATGCATAAACATACAAATCTGCACATATACACACATACATTCAAAAATATCCTGTTGTTGATGTTGAAATTCCTATGAAGGAGCCTTGAATCTAGGTTAGAAAATGGCTCTTTCTCTATTGGCAAGAAATCTTGAAAAAAAAACCCTGAATAATGACTGACTGACATACACACACACACATATATATGTCTATATGTTTAGGGTAGGACTTCAAAGTTTTGATATCCTGGAAATGACTTTAAACTGTATTTCGCAGTAGGCCCCATTGGTTTGAGACTTCCATGATTTGAGGAGTGTGAACCACATGTTAGCCACTATTATTCCTAGACCTACTCTGCCCTAGGTTAGTAGCAACTCTCAGGCCCCTAGGTATGAGTTAATTAACATATTATGGAAGAAATTCCAAGCAAAAAATCTTAACTGCCTTGTGAGTGGCTTGAAAAAGGAAAAGACAAAGCAAAGTCAACCTCATCAGCAAATCAAGAAGAAGTGTTCCTCAGGTGGTCCAGTGTTGTCTTTGACACCCTTCCATCAACTCCAGGGTAAGTGAAGCTCTCCAGCTCTGTAAATTGATTCACCTAAGAGCAGGCCACTCCAGTGTAAAGCCTATAGTTTGCTGGTCACTGCAGTCATCTTAACTCACTGAGCCACTGTGATCAGTCCTCCAAGTCTAAAGAGTGGGATCAGATTGTGCAAACTGACCCACACTTTAAGATGGATAAATTGTTGCTAAACATTTTTCCTGGAGTGCTAATGATTCTGTCAGCTCACCACCTTAAATGATTCAAATACTAAGAAAGAAGATGTATTGGAGACATATGCGTAACATTCTTCGTTTATACTCATTACAAAAATCTTGAATATTTTTGTTTTGTCACAGGTAGTGATGTGTAGTGCAAATGTAAGCACAATATCTGACATTTGGAAGAGAGAATTTGGGATAACATCACTTCTGTAGTTGAGAGGTACTATATTTTATTGACCTCGGAAAAATTAAATGTAAGTTTGACTTGGGTGAGATTTGAACCCAGAAGAGAAAGAACAAGATAAATACCACCAGGTATTTTTGTCTGATGCTCTAAAAATTCTGCCGACTTACTGCCCTAAATATATATATATTTATAAAATACTTTATTTTTAATCTATTTGTCAGGAGAAAAAGCAGTGCTCATGACTATTTTTAGGGCTCCAGATACTCATGAATGAGAATTATCCATGATTCAGAGATCTGAGTGCTTACAGCACTCAGTAGTATGTTGAGGCCTTGGAGTCATGGACTGGTTACCTAATTTTCATGGAGGATATATGTGACTGAGATTACAATATTACACCCTGAATAAGTCTGTTGCAGTGTTACTCATTTACAGCTAAGTGGACTGGTGCAATGTGGAATGAAATGCTTTACTCAAGAACACAACACATTGCTAGGTCCAGCAGCTGAAACTACAACCTTCCGATCATGAGTGCAAAGCCGAAACCATTAAGCCATATGCCTTCATCAACACAGAGCCAGGAGCCAGTGTTGAACTGACGGTGGGTGGGGGTAGAATAAGTCTGTCTCACAAGAAAACTATGGCTATCCCTTAAAAACCATGGAGTAACCAAAGTGTGTTTAATTAGAGGCTAAACAGCAACAACAACAACTACACCAATGAAAGCAACTTTCCCTTCCAGTCACTCTGATTGGAAAGGAAGACAACTTTCAGAGGAAAGGTTCCTTAGACTAATATTTTATTGCACCTCCCACCCACAAGTATGAATGGCTGTAGGGACTTGAACTCAGCAAATATATATATATATCATCATCATCATCATATATATATATTCATACATACATACATATAAATATATACATACATACATGTATATACATATATATATATATATATATGACTACATATATCTTTTCATAAGTGAATGAAAGGAATGGAAGAAGCAGTTGGTGCACTACATATGTTTCAAAAGTGTATGGAATTTCTATCATGTAATGTTAAATATGGTATGTAATTTTACCATGCACCTCATATTTAGGAGCAGCTTACTTGTGTTGGGAAATCATTTGCAGTAATAAGTAATTTTGGAAAATGTGAAATGGAAGCAGTATACATCTTTTGATTGAAAATAGGAGTGGAAAGTGGTTTTGGCAAACAGCCAATCAAATTTGGGATTACTTTATGCATTTAATATAGGACAAAGTGGACGTGTTTGCTACATGAATCAATAAGGTTTTACTGATAGATTATCTTTCACACTTTGTATATACAAGCCTGCTAGGGGAAAATCTATTGTTTTACCACAACCAATTGAATCCCACTACTTTCACACACACACACACACATTTATTGAAAGAATGAGAAATGCAAAAAAGGTAAATAAAAATATATTTATGCATATTTTATATTCAACTGGAGTAAATACCATGTGTCATTTCCTTTCCTATGATACTCTAGGGATTCTGCCAGTTTGCTGCATATTTAATGAGTTTTAGTTAAATTCATCATTGCCATGTGGTGAAAGCAGTGGACTAGAAATCCATTAAGGTTTCCCCACATAGGTTCAAACCATACTTGTAATGAATAAATAAAAAAAACTTCAGTATATATATTTTTACTTCAGAACATCTATCTATATTTTTAACTTGTTTCATTTACTGAACTGCAGTCATGTTGGGGCACAGCCTTCAAGGGTTTGCTCAAAGAAATCGAATGACCTGAGTACATATTCTTCAGCCAGGTACTTATTTTTATGCTGAACTCCTAAGATACTGGGATGTAAACAAACCAGCACTTGTTGTCAAGTGGTGGGGGTGGACAAACAAAAAGACCAAGACATATACACAAAAATCCATATATTCATACATTATATATATATATATATATTTGTGAAGGCTTGGCAAGTATCTCAACTGGCAGGACTGACTACCCTGTCTTCAGGTGCTAATCCTAGCTGGTGAAGGTGCTTGCCTCCCCTTCGCAAATGTAAGGACACAGGAAATGTGTCAAAGGCGACAGGAAGCGTTGATGCATCCTAGGGCTAAGTAGCAGTGATGTAATTCCCTTTACAGGACTGTCACATTATGTTGACAATATACAACCACTCTCTCTCTCTATATATATATACACATATATATTCTTATATTTGTTTCAGTCATTTGACTGTGGTCATGCTGGGGCACCACCTTTTTTAGTTGAAGAACACAACCCCAGAACTTATTCTTTGTAAGCCTGGCACATTCTATCGGTCTCTTTGCCAAACAGCTAAGTTATGGGAATGTAAATACACCAACATTGGTTGCCAAGCAATTTTGGGGTGGCAGACAAAGTCACAAAGCCACACACATATATATATATATATATATATATATATATATATATATATACATACATATATTTACACACATACATATGTATATATATGACAGGCTTCTTTTCAGTTTCCATCAACCAAATCCACTCACAAGGCTTTGCTTTCCCAGAGGCTACATTAGAAGACACTTGCCCAAGGTGCCACTCAGTAGGACTGAACCCAGAACCATGTGGTTGGGAAGCAAGCTTCTTACCACACAGTCATGCCTGTGCCTATTCACACACACACACACACACACACACACACACATATCTGTACATACAACAAGCTTCTTTCAGTTTCTGTCAACTGAATCCACTCACAAAGTTTTTGTTGGTTTGGGGCTATAGTAAGTCATTTGTCCAAGGTGCCACGCAGTCAGTGGGACTGATCCTGAAGCTATGCAGCTGGGAAGCAAGCTTCTTACCACACATTGATGCCAGCCATACCTTCACTAGAAATATTTGAAAAAATTCAAAATATTCATAATATCACAACACATTTACAGGAGACAAAATCTAAAAAAATATTTCACCCTAAAATTAGAATGAAATATTGGTTTCAAATTTGGCACAAGGTCAATTTCAGGGAGGGGTTAAGTCAATTACATCGACCCCAATGCTCAACAGGTGCTTGTTTTATCGACCCTGAAAGGACAAATGGCAATGTCAACCTCAGTGGAATCTGAACTTACAACACAAAGAGAAACAAAATGCTACTAAGTATTTTGCCAGGCATGATACCTATTCTGTAAGCTTGCCTCCTGAAACTAGTATGAAATATCAATTTCATGATGTTCTTAGGAAATTAGCTTTGCTTTTTATTGTAACATTAAAAAGGTAATGAAACAAACGGTGTTGGTCACAGGATTCTTGATTTGCCACAATGAGTTGCTATATTAAATGGTTAGAAACTTCTGATGTATAAGAATATAAATTTCAAACATTTCTACAATGTCACACTTTTTGGAGGTATAGTATATAGTTGCTTAATTTGAACCTAGTACTTGCTTTTTTCAACCCTACTCACCTCAGGAGAATGATAGGCAAAATTTGACCCCAGATGATGATGATGGGGAAGAGACTGAACACAAAAAAATCTTTCACAAATATTGAAATTTGAAATCATTCAGCAATTTATGATAAATTATTCTTCAAATAAGATTGTGATTGAAATTTAAATTTTAATTTAAAGAATTCTTTATTTTTTTCTTTTTAAATTACCATCAATTTCATATCTGAATTAAAATTTTCATGTCCTTTTTTTTATTCTCATTCCTAGATTTTTTAATTATGAAAATATTTCAGCTTTTGTTAAACTGTAATTCCTCCCAATACAATAAATAAATATATAAATAGTTAAATAATAAAACATAAAAATAATACAATAATAAAAAGGGAGAAGCAAAAATCATTTAAAATCTAAAATAGAAATTAAAAACTGATAATTTAATTAATATATTAATTAAATTAATATGCACACAGGCATCATCATCATCATAATTACCATCATCAACAACATCGAATAGGCAGTGCCCCAGTATGGCCATAGTCTAATGACTGAAACAAGTAAAAAAAGATAAATCACTGTTATAATATTGCCTATTTAAATTTATTATTTATTTTACAGTGACACATATGAAGAGAGGTCTGGCTTTGATCGACCCTTTAATGTTTAAACCAGGTCCAAATATTGTATGTTTCATGTACAAACTGGCCAGATTCAGCCTTTCACACTTACCCTACTGTGTCATTCTAAAAATTATACAATCATCAGTGAAATCTCAAAGCTATGAGATAATTCATGTTAAAATTCAAACCAATTTGAATAAATATGCATTATATCTGACAGATGTTTGAATAATTAGATATTTCAGCTTGTCAATTTAGTTCAGTCTCATCCTGAACACAACTGCTATTCAATAAATACATTTTTTCATTTCATCCTCAACATAGTTTAAATCTCAAGTAGTACCTTTTCCTGCTCATGATCGTAAGGATGCAAAATTGATTCCTGGTGGCATGTTGTGTCCTTGAGCAAGATGCTTTATTTCACATTGCTCAAGTTCACTCAGCTGGCAAAAATGAGGGGTACCTGTAATTCTGTGTCATGCTGAATTACCTTGAGAACTACATTAAGGGTACACATCACAGTGGGGTGCTCAGCTATTTGCACGTTAATTTTATGAGCATTGATTAGAAAACTGATCGTAATCCTACCTTGCTCACACTCTTTCTTATTACCAGAATAACCACTGCTACTCCATACCATTGAAAATTAGAGAAACTTTCCTTTGACATACAAGAAATAGGGAAGATTAGAGAAATTCTACCTGGTGGTCATTTGATGTTCAAGAAACTGCAGCCAAATAGTTCTCAGTGAAGATTAGAGACACTCTTTTTGGTGCTCCTATGACATGCAAAAATTGCAACCAAATTATCCTCAGAGAAAATTAGAGGAGTTATATCTGGTGGTCATTTGATGTGTAAGAAATTGCTGCCAATTTGTCCTCAGAGAGTATTAGAGAAGCTCTGCTCGATTGTCATTTGATGTGCAAGAAACTGTAGCCAAAGTGTCTCAATATAATCAAATCTATTAAAATGTATATTTCTAACAGCACACTGTCTGAATAAAAACCAGGATGGTTGCAGCTGCATTGTTTTTGACCATGGGTTTATTATTTCAAGCAGAGCTGACATATGACTACATAACAACTTTCCAAATAAACAACTCTACAGTTATTTATCCTTTTACAGATATATAGTTATAATATTCTTTTACTCGAGTCTACAAAACTTTAAATTGCATGGAGCTGAGTCAAACTGTTATTAAGTAATATATGTAACAGCAACAGTTTCTCTAATTACATCTCTACTTTTGTATAGTTTCTTTTTTAAATTTGAAAAATATAATTACTTTTTGTCTGATCAACAACATCTTAGTGAATGGTAGCAGTTATTGCCCTCACTTCCCTGTTCTAGAAAGGGTAGATGCATTAAAAGGACAGACAAAGGGCACTGTCCCTTCAACTGGAAATTAGACAAGAAAATAAAATATTGATACCAAAATATGAGATACAAACAGGTATATGAGGATAATGAAATGTAGACAAAAATGTTGTTTTTTAAAGAAAACTTTTATCTACGTACACACATTGATATATTGTGGCAGTGAACTGTTATCGTCCTCATTGCCATCATATAGGTTTGATGGGTTTGCTCCAGTACAGCATCCTGCCACTTGTTGCAGATCTTTGTTGAATTCTCTGAAATAAACCTTTGTCATTTTTTCTCATGCTGTTTTTCTTCCACAATGACCTTCCATTGAAACAGCTTAATCCTTCTTCACGTGTCCATACCCTACAAACCATTGTCTCTCTTTTTCTGACTACAGCTGATATTGTTAATACATTTATACATCAGTGCTCATGCAGCAGCTCTTTTCATTTCCAAACCATTGGCACATGCACTATGATTTGCCTGAAATACTTTCAGCCTTTGCATACCTTCCACATTTCCACATTCAGTGCACAGATATTGCTCACTACCATACAATATCACACATTGCATACCAACACCATACAATTTGCCTTTCATGTAGACTTAGAAAAAATTTTTCATTGGTATTCAGGTGTGCATTTAGCCTACCAAGGAGGGTTGAACTCTCAGCTATGGCAAAAGAAACTAACTCAGGAGATAAAGAACTCAGAATGAGGTATATTGTTCATTAAGTCTGCAACAAAAATTTGTACCAACTTTCTGCTCTCAGCATTTCCCAAAGGTGTGACTGGTCCTTCACCATTGAAAACAAAACCCTTCTGTGAATAGCCTAACAGTTATAATATTGGCTATTGGACATCAAGACCATAATGAGAATCCACTACACACACACACACATACAAATATGCATACATATATATTTACATACATATATATTTACATACATGCATACACACACATACACAAATAGTGGCTTTCACACAGTTCCCATCTATCAATTTCCCTCACAGGGTGTTAGTCAACTTGAGAAACTTGCCCAAGATGTCACACAATGGAACTGAACCCAAAGCTACATGGCTGCAAACCAAATTTCTGAACCCTGCGCCCTTGGGCTTTAAAAAACAACAAATCTCCTTGCAAATACAATGTTATAAAAAGCTTATCTACAGACAATTGACTGAAACTAAATATATATATATATATACATAGAAGTATCATTCTAATAACAATGTTATAAAAGAAATTAAAATTCTCTACACACTGAACTGAAAGGGTTTGCTATCACTGGCCTTACATATCAAACAGTCATATATACTGAATCTACTGTATCAGAGAATGTGATACAAAATTGGTTTCATTGATAGAAAAAAAAATTACATTTTCTTTCTTCCTCTCTCTTTCATACAAATATTCTTTGCCAATTAAATTTCTTTAAAATTTTAAGTTTCTGCAGCACTACATGACTAAAGGAGTTCTCAGACAAACCAATATGTGGATATTAGTTTGTTTCATAAATTCATTTCTTTTTTCATTTATTTTAATCCTTTTGAAAGTTATTTGAATTAACATGAAAAATATTTTTTATTAGAGTGTCTTAAAGGTTTTTAAAATTTTTTGTAGCACTATTCTTTCTCTACATGTTTTGATCACTGTTTGTAAATTCTGAATACATTTCATCTGTTTTCAGACATATGATAATGGAGTGTTGAATAGAAAAAATTTTTTTTTAATGAGCATTTTTGACACCTGCTTCTCTTCACTTTCAGTCAAGGTTCCAAAGTTTCCAATGTTGCCAAAACTACCCATGACATAAGTACTATGTACAGAGAAAGTGCTGTTACTGAAAGAACTGCACAGAAATGGTTTCAGGCTTGAAGGAAGGGAAATTTAACTTTACAAACTCTCTGAATTCTGGCCTACTTGCTCAGTTCAATGAATATCAAATGGATGGGATCATCCATGAGGATCTGTGCCAATCCACTTGGGAATTTATCCAGCAGATGAGATACCCTCATGATACCGTTGCCAATCACTTTTACTCAATAAAGGCAATACAGCTGAAATGACCATACTGGCAACACAGCATGCTTTTTTCATTGCTGTCCAACAGTTTGAAGGACATTTTGCTCAACAACGACATGGAATTGAAAATGTGGCTCAATAAAGTTTGTTAATCAAGCTTGTGGAACATTGGCAAAAAATTGTGAACAATGAAGGAGAGAGTATTATTGGATGATTTATTAAAACTTGATGACAAATAAGGATTAAAATGAACAGGAGAAAGGGAAAACCAGAGAAAAGAATATACACAAGACAGTTATATAGTCTTGTAATCTCCCTAGATACTTGATGAGATAGGTTCATTCTATGAGCCTACAAAAGTTTAAGTTGCTTGGAGCTGAGTCAGACTGTTATCAAATGATATATGTAACTCCTACCAAATGTCCACTCACTCCTCACTTGTGGATATATATATTATATACACTCTTGGATTGGTTAACATTAGGAAGGGCGTCCAGCTGTAGAAACCAAATCAGCTCCTCAGTTTACCAGTTTTCAGTCAGACCCATGCCAGCATGGAAAACGAATGTTAAATGATGATGATGATATATATATATATATATATATATATATAATGTATGTATGTATGTAAATATATATATGCATATAAATATGTATGTGTGTGTGTGTATGAATATGTATATATATGATCTCCAGTTGTGATTTGCACACACATATTACTTGGTCAAGTGTACCATGCTTTTGTTAAGTTTTTTAGGTGCCCGTTTAGTTGCAAACCAATCATAGAGGCACTCCTAACCTCATCTCACCCTTTCACCAAGGAAAACATCCAGGATGATGAGATGGATGAAGGGAGAGAGAAAGAGAGCGAGAGTGAGTGACAGAGAGTGGAAAGCTGCATAAGCATTGATTCTGGTAATCATTCACAGATAAGTAAGTTGGAGTATCATGAAGTAAAGTGACTTACTCAAGGACACAATACAAAATGGCCTGCCTGGTGCAGGACTCCAAACCATGACCTTTTGATCATGAGGTCAAATCCTGAAACACCAGGTCATAAGACTCCACAGATACATATTTATATGCATGTATGTATGTGTGTGTATATATGTGTACATACACATATATATACATATACCCAGTGTGTTACTTTTAGGGTATGATGTCTGAAGGTAAATCATTGGCAATTGATGGAAGACTCTTGAAATGTTGGATGCAAAATGGCTTTGGTAAGATTAATTCTTAATTTATCATCAAGAATAAGGAATGATAAAGCTTTTGACTACACACACAAACACACACACACACACAACACACACACACACACAAACAACACACACACACACACACAAACACACACACAAAACACACCACACACACACACAAACACACACACACAAACACACACAACACACACACACA
>NC_043021.1:28923674-28926792 GCF_006345805.1 Octopus sinensis
ATATATATGTATATAATATATATATATATATGATAAATATATATATATATAATATATATAATATATATATGATATATATATGTATATAATATATATATAATACATATATATATATATATATATATATATATATATATATATATATATATATAATATATATATATATTGGCGGTGCCCCAGCATGGCCACAGCTCGTGAGCTGAAACTAGATAAAAAAAATATTATATATATATATATACATAATATATATATATAATATATATATACATAATAATTATATAATATATATATATATATGATATATATATACATATATACGACAGGCTTCTTTCAGTTTCTGTCAACCAAATCCACTCACAAGGCTTTGGTCGGCCTGAGGCTATAGTAGAAGACACTTGCTCAAGGTGCCACGCAGTGGGACTGAACCTGGAACCATGTGGTTGGTAAACAAGCTACTTACCACACAGCCACTCCTGCTATTTTTTATTTATTTATTTATTTATCTAGTTTCTGCTCACAAGCTGTGGTCATGCTGGGGCACCGCCATTTGGTTTTGCTACATGATTTTACTTCATGAATGCTTTTTAGCAATTGCCATTTGGAGCATGAGAGAGTTCGATGCAGCTGCCCTCATCTGCACCTCCTGCTGTGAAGTTGGTTCATCTGGGATACCTGACAAGAAGAGATCCAGTTTCATTTTAAAGACATCTGCATCCACCCCATGCAGGTCTCTTAGGTTCTTCGGGAGGATATTGAAGAGCTGTGGGCCTCGGAAGCCCAGGCTATCACAGTATCTTGTCCTACATCTTGATGGCAAATTTGGAGTCCTAGGCACCACGCAGTGGTGCCCAGTTCTGGCATTTGTGTAACTCTCGATGTCAAAGTTTGGGACAAGTCCCTCCAGGATTTTCCAGATGTATATTATGGCATATCTATCCCGCCTACGCTCCAAGGAATATAGTTTTAATCTCTTGAGTCTTTCCCAGTAGCTTATATTCTGCATAGAGGCTATCTTCTTCGTGTAGCTACGTTGGATCGACTCAAGTTCCATGATCACCTTGATACTGGATGGTGACCATAGCTGGGAGCAATAGTCAAAGTGGCTTAGGAAAAGTGTCCTCCAGAGGACCATCATGGTTTCTTGTTCTCTTGTTCTAAAGGTTCTGAGAATCCATCCGGCCAGTAGTCTACATTTCATTGCCAATTTAGCAACATGTACACGAAAGGTTGCGTCATCACTCATGTAAATACCCAGGTCACGCACTGATTGTGCCTCTGGGATTGCAATTCCTCCGGGTCCAGTGTATTCATTGGGTATTGCATTTAGTTTTGCATGCTGATTAGTATAAAGCTTGAAACTTTTTAGCATTGAACTGCATGCTATTCTTTTCAGCCCACTTGTATATTTTGTCCAGCTCACATTGCAGGCGTTTAGTGTCCTCAGGGTTCTGTATTGCCTGTGAAACTTTTGTATCATTTGCATAACTTGTGATCGTGGCTCTCTGCATGGCTGAAGGCATGTCTGAGAGGGCCATTATGAACAGTAGTGGTCTCAAAACAGTGCTCTGCGGAACACCGCTCACTATTTGCGTGTTAATGGTGGCTACTACCACCTGACATCTATCTTTCAAAAAGTCATGAAGCCTTTAATATATAGAAGCCTATATATGAAGCCTATAATATATATATATATAATATATTATATATATATAATATATATATATATATATATATATAATATAAAATATATAATATATAATAATATATATATATATATATAATATATAGAATATATATATATTGTTTATACATATATATATATATATATAGATTATATAGATATATATATATATATATATATATATATATATATATATAATATATATATATATATATATATATATAATAATATATATATATATATATATATAATATATGTTTTACCTCCATATCTTCGTGAGTTATTTTTGAGTAAAAATTATGGGAGAATTTTTCTTAAAGTAGTGGAAATAGCTAAAAAACTTTTTGGCTGCTATTTCTAAAATGTTCAGTATGTGGCAAAGTAATTTATTTTACTAAGCCCTAATTATATAATATATATATATATATATATATATTATATATAATATATATATATAAATCCTTAAATCCTTAAAAATGTTTTAGCCCGAAGGCCGCAGCCATGCTGGGGCACCACCGCTGAATGAGCTACACTAATTTGTGAATCCACCTCTGATACGTGGCACTTGATCAACAAGGGAGTTCAATGCTGCTGCCCGCATCCGCGTCTCCTGTCGTGAGGTAGGCTCATCTGGGACTCCCAACAAGAAGAGATCCAGTTTAGTTTTAAAGAAACCCACATCCACACCATGTAAGTCTCTCAGGCATTTAGGGAGGATGTTAAAGATCTGTGGTCCTCTGAAACCCAAGCTGTTGCAGTATCTGGACCTGTATTTTGATGGTGATGTTGGAATCATTGGCACCATGCAGTGGCGCCCCGTTCTGTGGTTGGAGTAACTTTGAATGCCAAAGTTTGGGACAAGACCCTCCAGGATTTTCCAGATGTATATCACCACATATCTCTCACGCCTCCGCTCTAGGGAGAAGAGGTTAATACCTTCAGTCTTTCCAGTAGCTGATATTTTGCATTGAGACGATTTCTTTGTGTAGCTTCTCTGAATTGCTTCGAGTTCTGCTGTTAGCTTTATATTGTGTGGTGACCAAAGTTGGGAGCAGTAGTCCAAGCGGCTGAGGACGAATGTTTTCCATAGGACCATCAGTGTCTCCTTCTCTCTTGTTCTGAAAGTTCGGAGAATCCATCCAGCTAGCCGTCTGCATTTTATCACCAGATTAGCAATATGCATTTGGAAAGATGCATCATTGCTCATGTCAATGCCCAGGTCACGCACTGATTTTGACTCAGAGATTGCAATTCTTCCTGGGCCAGTCTTCATGTCATTTACCTTTGTGTGCCAGTAGCGCAGGGCCTGGAACTTACCTGCATTAAACTGCATGTTGTTGTCCTCAGCCCACCTGTATATTGTGTCCAGCTCATGTTGCAGATGCGCAATATTTTCAGGGTTTTTTACTGCGTGGGAGACTTTTGTGTCATCTGCAT
>NC_043022.1:0-32500 GCF_006345805.1 Octopus sinensis
GGACGCATGATGTGTGAACGAGGCTTGTTTGTATGAACGCATGATGTGTGAACGAGGCATATTTGTATGGACGCATGACGGGTGAACGAGCCTTGTTTGTATGAACGCATGATGTGTGAACGAGGCTTGTTGAATGGACGCATGATGTATGAACGAAGCTTCTTTGTGTGGAAGCGTGTGTGAACGAGGCGTGTATGGGCGCATGATGTGTGAACGAGGCTTGTGTGTATGGACGCATGATGTGTGAACGAGGCTTCTTTCTATGGACGCATGATGTGTGAAGGAGGCTTCTATGTGTGGACGCATGATATGTGAACGATGCTTGTTTGAATGTACGCATGATGTGTGAACGAGGCTTCTTTGTGTGGACGCATGATGTGTGAACGAGGCGTGTATGGACGTATGATGTGTGACCGAGGCTTGTGTATATGGACGCATGAGGTGTGAACGAGGCGTGTATGGACGCATGATGTGTGAACGTGGCATATTTGTATGGACGCATGATGTGTGAACGAGGCTTGTTTGTATGGACGCATGACGGGTGAACGAGGCTTGTTTGTATGGACGCATGATGTGTGAACGAGGCTTGTTTGTATGAACGCATGATGTGTGAACGAGGCTTGTTTGTATGGACGCATGATGTGTGAACGAGGCTTGTTTGTATGGACGCATGATGTGTGAACGAGGCGTGTATGTATGAACGCATTATGTGTGAACGAGGCTTGTTTGTATGAACGCAAGATGTGTGAACGAGGCTTGTTTGTATGAACGCATGATGTGTGAACGAGGCTTGTTTGTATGGACGCATGATGTGTGAACGAGGCTTGTTTGTGTGGACGCATGATGTGTGAACGAGGCCTGTTTGTATGAACGCATGATGTGGGAACGAGTCTTCTTTGTGTGGACGCATGATGTGTGAACGAGGCGTGTATGGACGCATGATGTGTGAACGAGGCTTGTTTGTGTGGACGCATGATGTGTGAACGAGGCTTGTTTGTGTGGACGCATGATGTATGAACCAGGCTTGTTTGTATGGACGCATGACGGATGAACGAGCCTTGTTTGTATGAACGCATGGCGGTGAACGAGGCTTGTTTGCATGAACGCATGAGGTGTGAACGAGGCTTGTTTGTATGAACGCATAAAGTGTGAACGAGGCTTGGTTGTTTGGACGCATGATGTGTGAACGAGGCTTGTTTGAATGGACACATGATGTGTGAACGAGGCTTGTTTGTGTGGACGCATGATGTGTGAACGAGGCGTGTATGTATGGACGCATGATGTGTGAACGAGGCTTGTTTGTATGGACGCATGTGTGAACGAGGCCTGTTTGTATGGACGCATGACGGGTGAACGTGCCTTGTTTGTATGAACGCATGATGTGTGAACGAGGCTTGTTTGTGTGGACGCATGATGTGTGGAGGCTTGTTTGTGTGGACGCATGATGTGTGAACGAGGCTTGTTTGTGTGGACGCATGATGTGTGAACGAGGCGTGTATGTATGGACGCATGATGTGTGAACGAGGCTTGTTTGTATAGACGCATGATGTGTGAACGAGGCTTGTTTGTATGAACGCATGTGTGAACGAGGCTTGTTTGAATGGACGCATGATGTGTGAACGAGGCGTGTATGTATGGACGCATGATGTGTGAACGAGGCTTGTTTGTGTGGACGCATGATGTGTGAACGAGGCTTGTTTGTATGGACGCATGACGGGTGAACGAGCCTTGTTTGAATGGACGCATGTGTGAACGAGGCTTGTTTGAATTGACGCATGATGTGTGAACGAGGCTCGTTTGTGTGGATGCATGATGTGTGGACGCATGATGTGTGAACGAGGCGTGTATGTATGGACGCATGATGTGTGAACGAGGCCTGTTTGTATGGACGAATGATGTGTGAACGAGGCTTGTTTGTATGGACGCATGACGGGTGAACGAGCCTTGTTTGTATGAACGCATGATGTGTGAACGAGGCTTGTTTGAATGGACGCATGATGTGTGAACGAGGCTTGTTTGAATGGACGCATGATGTGTGAACGAGGCTTCTTTGTGTGGACGCATGATGTGTGAACGAGGCGTGTATGGACGCACGATGTGTGAACGAGGCTTGTTTGTGTGGACGCATTATCTGTGAACGTGGCGTGTATGGACGCATGACGTGTGAACGAGGCTTGTTTGTGTGGACGCATGATGTGTGAACGAGGCTTGTTTGTATGGACGCATGATGTGTGAACGAGGCATGTTTGTATAGACGCATGATGTGTGAATGAGGCTTGTTTGTATGGACGCATGATGTGTGAACGAGGCTAACACTAACCCTAACCCAAACCTAGCCCCGACCCTGACCCTAACCCCCGAACCCTAACCAACCCTAACCCTAATCCAACACCAACCCAAACACCAATCGTAACGTAATTACATGTAAGTGAAGTAACTCTGCATAATTTTGTACCTATTTCCCTTTCTAGAGTTACTTCCCTTGAATAGCATAATTTAATAATACATAATAGTAATTTAATTAGGTGTAAGGGAAGTAACTCTGAAAGATTTTATAGTTATCTTCCTTCGTAGAGTGACTTACTATGCATATTATAAGTTAATAATTAATAATATGCAAGGGGAGTAACTCTAGAAAGGGAGATAACTCAAAAATATTCAAAACTTACCTCCCTTACATTTAACTACGTAACGACTATTGTCAAAATGTATTATGGAAGCTAATTAACTCTACAATATAATGTTCAGACGTAACGCATACACTTTTACTCTTTTCCTTGTTTAGTCATTTCACTGTGCCAATGCTGGAGCACAGCCTTTTCCAGAGCAATCGACACTAGGACTTTATCTACGTCAGTCTAGTATTAATTCTGTTGGTCTTCTTTTCCCGAACGGATAAGTTAACTGTGTGAAGAACATCGGCATTGGTTGTCAAGCGATTTTGGAGACACCGAAACATACACACATATACATATATATATATATCTATATGTATATACATGTTTCTCTCTATATATATTGCAGAAAAAATACTGCTGTCTTTAGTGTTCCCACTGATATTGACGTAAGAGAAGCGAACGAAGTTGACTCCCAACACAAAATTGCAGACATAACCTTCACTCTCCACTGACATCGTAGCAGCAATAAATGAGGTCAAATACTACTCTGCTGTAGGCCCTGATAGATTCCCCGCTAGTCTCCTGAAGGAATGTAAACACCACTTGCAGTCCCACTGACCAACCTCTGGAGAAATTCGTTAGATGCAGGTTATATACCCAAAACAGTTTCTATCCCAGTCAGTCATCCCGGTTTTCAAACAGGAAACAGATCCCTCGCACTCAACTATCGCCCAATCTCACTCACCTCCCACATCATCAAAGTGTTTGAAAGAGTGTTAAGATCAAGGATGGCTGACTTCCTGGAGACCCAGAAACTCCTAAATGCAAATCAGCATGGCTTTTCGGTGAGGCAGGGACTGTCTAACACAGCTCTTACAACCACATTGAAGATGTACTCAAAGCCTTGGGAACAGGTTCGAACTCTGATGTCATATATCTTGACTTAAGTAAAGCGTTCGACAGGGTAGACCATAATATCCTACTCTCAAAATTGGCAAATGTTGGAATCCGTGGAAAAGTTCTACACTGGATCAAGTATTTCCTGGCGAATAGAACACAACATGTTGTAGTTGATGGAGTCCACTCAAGCCCAGCATAAGTCACCAGCGGTGTCCCCCAGGGACTGTCTTGGGTCCGCTACTCTTCATAATCTACATAAACGACCTTTCCAGTGTCGTACATTACTGCAAAGTGAAAATATTTGCTGATGACACCAAGCTCCAGCAAATCGTCAATGAAAAAGCAGACCGAACTCAACTCCAGTCTGATCTATATGCTGTGAGTCAATGGGCAGACAGAAACAAAATGCAACTGAACGAGGGAAAATTTGAGCTGATGCATTTTGGAAGAAACTCCTCACTAAAACGGCCATACTCTCTTCCTTCAGGGAACCGCTCACACCTCTAACAATATCAGAGACCTGGGTGTAATTGTTGATGACGATCTCAGTTGGAGTGCACACATCAACAAGGTCGATATAGCTCGTAGGATGATTCCTGGATCTTAAGAACTTTCCGGTCCAGAGAACAAGGTGTCATCAAACCACTTTTTTCCTCCTTTGTACGGCCACACCTTGAATACTGCTGCCCACTGTGGTCTCACACAAGACATCTCCAGAATTGAGTCACCCCAGAGGTCTCTCACTAAACGAATTGAAGGCATGGCTGCTCTCGATTATTGGGATCGCCGTAAAGCCTTGAAACTTTACTCCCTCCAGCGTCGCCGTGAGCGGTACATCATTTGTACGATGTGGAAAATATACCGCCAACTATGCCCAAACGACCTAAACATTAGCTTCAAGGTTCATCCAAGACTTGGACCACGAGCTATACGTCCCCTGCCCAATTCAAGATGACAACATACATGTACACTGCAACATAATTTCTTTTCCTCAACAGGCCCTGCCCTATTTAACATTGTCCCGAGAGAGATCAAAGAGGAAAAGGATCCCATCAACTTCAAACAGAGTCTGGATAGATTCCTTCAAAGAATACCAGATAAGCCACCCATAGTAGGATACAACTCACCCAACAAGACCTCACTACTTGAACAAAACTGGATACAACTCACCCAACAAGAACTCACTACTTGAACAAACCTTGACTTAAACAGGATTCGAATAATCCTATTAAATGGTGCTATTAAGTTAGACATAGCCTGGACCAATCTTTGGTCGAAACACATCTAAGTTTATATATATCTGATATATCTTTATAAATATATATATATATATATATATATACCAATCTATCTTCTTCGAGCACATCGTCAGCAGCACTTATTCTTTCTAAGCCTAGTATTTATTCTAACTTATTCTTTTCTGCCGAGCCGCTGAAATACAGGGAGGAAAACACACCAGCATCGTTTGAAAAATCTACTATAGCCCCGAGCCGACCAAAGCCTTGTGATTGGATATGGTGGAAGGAAACTGGAAAAATGCAGTCATATATATGTTTATATATATGTGTACGTGTGTGTGCGTATGTCTGTTTGTCCCCAAACAATGCTACACAACGGACGCTAGTCTGTCTACGTCCCCATAATTTCATATAATACGTTTCATGTTGTAATATCTGTAATAAAGTAATAATGACATAATCAAGTTTCTTTTTTGTTTTCTTTGTATATATGCGTATATCTGTAAGTATATAATATATATACATATATATATATATAATATATATATATATATACTGGAGCGCCGCCTTTAGTCGATCACATCGTCCGCAGCACTTCTTTGTAAGCCTAGTATTTATTCTAACTTGTTCTCTTTTGCTGAACCGCTAAAATACAGGGAGTAAAACACACCTGTATCAGTAAAAACATCAACAGCTACAGTCGTTCGAAGGTAATAACAAAACTGTCTACTCTTATCCACCAGTTCCAACACGATTTAACAAAAAAGGAGACAAATTGCTTGATTAGATTTCACTGCAAAGCCAGTAACATCTATGAACTTCCCAAAATATACAAAGGTTAAGCCATAAACAAAACCTGTAACAAGTTAACTTCTATAGTTATAAATATTCCACACCCGAGAGATCTCCGAATGAGGCCAATTATGGTCAATCCAGGTATGCATTGGGTGCTTAACACTCGCAAATCTGAAGTCACTAAAGATGCAATAAATTGAACTTCTTTTCATTTAGAACTTAGGGATCTGCAAATGTGGGTATCTTGGAGATGCTTAAAGTGTTTGTTGTAGCTGTAATTGTCGCACACACACAAACGAATAAAAACAGAGTCGCTCACACACACGTACACACGAAAATAAAAACATTCACACAAGCACAGACACTGAAATGAAAATACCAACACACACACACAAATAAAAACAGTCCCACGCACACAAACACTGAAAAAAAATTCTCACAAAAACACTCACATACGCACAAAGACAAACACACAAATGAAAATACACAGCTACATATTCACACACTCAAACACGCGGAGAAACACAGAAATGAAGACAGTTACATACCTACACATGCACAAACACAGACACACAAATAGAAATGAAAAATACAGTAACACATCCAAACTCTCACACACAAACATACGCACAAACACAAACACACAAACATACGCACCCACACACAGAAATGAAAACGCAGTTACACAATCACACATAAAACCCTAACCAGCACAAACATACAATTTATTCAGAATGTAAAGGGGCATTGGGTGCTTTGAACTCGCAGTTAGAATATCAGCCCCCTCCACGCCAGTATGAGAATTTCTTTTATCCACTTGTGAAATTGATACATTGTCGACACATGGGAAAAATATGAGCAACATCTGAAGTCACTAAAGGTGCAATAAATTGAACTTATTTGTATTTAGTAGTTAGTGATCTCAAATGTGGGTATCTTAGAAATGGTCAAAGTGTTTGTTGTATTTGTGTCGCACACACACAAACAAATAGAAACACTCAGTCGCTCACACAGAAATATAAACACACAAACACACACAAACACTGAAATGAAAATACCGGCACTCACATAAATAAAAACAGTCCCACACATGCAAGGAGCCCCAATAAATATATCAAAAAAGTTTCTAGTATTTTTCCTAGCCCATAATTTATGATAATTGAAGTTCTTACAGTAAATAAATACCTACTAAATCAGTACATCGAACATTACGTCCCCGTAACTTAGCGGTTCTGCAAAAGAGACCTATACGTTAAGTAATAGGCATACAAAGAATAATTGCTGGGGTTGATTTGCTTGACTAAAGGCGGTGCTCCACCATGGTCACAGTGAAATAACTGAAAGAGTCAAAGAGCGACAAAGTCTATATTACAATAACTACATACTTTAGGGAGATTACAGAGTATCTTCTACAGTTACCTTCCCTTAAATATTAAAATTTAACAATAATAAAATAAAATGCTAGGAATTTAACACTCGGAAGGGAGATAACTAGATAACATCTTCCAGAGTTACTTTCCTTACATATAATTATTTTACTTTTGTTAAATAATTTCCTAGGGAAGTAGCTCTAGAATATATTATGCAGACGTGACACACACACTTTTACGCTTTTCCTCCTTTAGTCATTTTACTGTGCCCATGCTGGAGCACAGCATTTTCTAGAGCAAATCGACACTAGGACTAACTCTATGACAGTCTAGAATTTATTTATTGATCGTCTTTTCCCGAAGTTACTAGAGTGAAAAAATACCAGCATCGGTTGTCAAGCGGTTTTGGGGACACAGAAACATATATATAAATATCTATCTAGTTTATATTTACTGCGGAGAAAACCACGCGAGAGTGGTGGATTTGGAATAGTTATATCATATAGACTCGAGACATAGTTATTATCGCCTCGAGTCTATATGCTAGTAGAAGACATTTGCCCAACGTGCCACCCAGTGGGACAGAACTCGAAAACATTTGTTAGGTAAGCAAGCTAATTCCCATTCAGACACTACGTTTTGTTAACTGGACAAGTTCAAGGTGAGCCTAATTGTTTGTATGCAAATGAGTTCATTAATGGGGTCCGGAACTTTCGCGGCTGGGTCCCATAAGACAATGCAACAAACTTGGGTATGGGTGGACTGTGCTCACACACGCACAAACACCCACACGTCCGCACTCACGAATATAGATACATGCATATACGCAAACTCGTAGATATTTGTTTTAAACATGTTGACATTAAAACCATGACGTTCTGTGTCTATTTGCGCGCGCATTTCTGTGAGAATGATTGCTCACGAACCGCAATGCGCCGAGTTTAAACCAACAGCGTTGCACCTTCGGCAAGTGTATTCAACTATAGCCTTGGGCCGACCAAAGTATTCTGAGTGGAGTTGGTAGAGGGAAACTGAAAGAAGCCTGTCGTATATACGATTACCGGCGTAGGAATGGCTATGTTGTACATGGTTTGGTGTTCACTCCCACTGCCTGTCATCTTATGCCATTGTCTACTACTGTACCCCAGGGCCGACCTAATCCTTGTGATTGGATTTAGTGGAAGGAAACTGAAAGAATCCCATCGTATATATGTTTAAATGTGTGTGTGTGTGTGTTTGTTCGCACTCGAAGGGCACACGAGAATGCACGCACGTACTATCACACATACAGATGCAAGTTTTCTTAATAAAATGGAAAGAACTCCCGTTCCATCCCTTACAGTTTCTTTTTTGTTTTCAACACTACATATACATGCGTGGGTATATACACGTATATCTGTATGTGTATGTCTGGGTGAAACAGACTTTCGCGGTTGGGTCACATTAGCCGATGCGACCACCTTGGGTATGTGTGGACTGTGCTCACACACGCACAAAAACCCACACTTCCGCACTCATGCACATAGATACATGCAAAGCTATTTCATGTTTTAAATATGTTGACCTTAAAACCGTGACACTCCCAAGAAATTGCATGAGTGTGTGGGTCAGCCAATATGTGTGCTTTCATCTCTGTGTCTATTTGCGCGCGCGATTGTGTGTGAGAGTGTTTGCTTACCAACCTCAATGTGCTGGATTAAATCCAACAGCGTGGCACCTTCGGCAAGTGTATTCAACTATACCCCCGGGCCGACCAAAATATCGACCAAAGTATTCTGAGTAGGGTTGGTAGAGGGAAACTGAAAGAAGCCCGTCGTATATATGAAAATCGGCGCACGAATGGCTATGTGGTAAGTAGTTTGCTTACGAACCACATGGTTTCAATTTCATTCACACTGCCTCGCATCTTGTCCAATTGTCTTCTAAAGTAGCCCCGGGTCGACCAAATCCTTGTAATTGGATTTGGTGAAAGGAAACTGAAAGAATCCCGTCGTATATATGTTTATATATAATGTGGTGTGTGTGTGTCTGTCTGTGTTCGCACTCGAATGGCACACGACCATGCACGCACGAACCATCGGACATACAGATGCAAGGTTTCTCTATGAAAGGGAAACAACTGGAGCGCCGCCTTTAGTCGAGCACATCGTCCGCAGCACTTTTCTTTGTAAACCTAGTATTTATTCTAACTTATTCTCTTTTGCCGAACCGCTAAGAATAACCAAACTGTCTACTCGTATCCACCATTTCCAAAACGATTTAACAAAAAAGGAGACAATTGCTTGACTAGATTTGACTGCAAAGCCGTAACATCTATGGACTTCCCAAAATCTACAAAAGTTAAGCCATAAACAAAACCTGTAACAGGTTCACTTCTATAGTCATAAATATTCCACACCCGAGAGATCTCCGAACGAGGCCAATTATGGCCGATCCAAGTATGTAGATACAGGGAGCATTGGGTGCTTAACAATCGCAAATCTGAAGTCGCAATAAATTGAACTTTTTTTCATTTAGCAGCTAGTGATTTTGCAAATGTGGGTATCTTGGAGATGCTTAGAGTGTTTGTTGTAGCTGTAAATGTCGCACACACACAAACGAATAAAAACGCACATAGGCACATACACACAGACACAAACACTGAAATGAAACTACCGACACTCACACAACTGGGTATGTTAAGTCTGAGCACAAACCGTCCTGCGGTATTCTACCCACAAATGCTCAACCTACAACCAAATTCGATGCCGTCTATTGCAAGCTGAGCCTATCTGAGTTTTGCCTGCCCGTGTTGACTGTCTACAGGCCGCCTCTAGCCGACCCCCAGGACGATGCTCATCTACTCGAAGCGATAAGATTCGTTTCAGCTTTGCATGACTGCTTGGTACTAGGCGACTTCAACGCTCCCACGATCGATTGGCCCGCATCAATTTGTACATCTTCCCGGTTCGGCCAGGCCCTTCTTGACGTGGCTGAAGATTGTTTTCTCTCACAACATGTTGAATATCCGACAAGGCATCGGTCTGGGCAGCAGCCATCTATGCTAGATCTGGTATTCTCCCGCTATCCAAGATCAGTGTCAGACGTATCTGTGTGCGCCCCTCTTGCCAAGAGTGATCATGAGGTCCTGAAGTTCGTCATGCACACAACTTTTTCCACGCCCACGATTACTTCGCTGCCACGTAGAGTCTTCTCTGCAATTAATCTTGAAATTCTAACCGAGGATTCCGCGCTTCTGGACTGGCGTTCCCTGATGACGTTGTCCTCAGTTGACGAACTATGGTCATCCCTCAAAGCATATGTAATCTGTTTGACTGACCAGGCAGTTCCCGTTGGACTTCCCAAGAGGAAGAAACACAAGCCCTGGGTGATGAAGAAGGTTAAATGAGAACGTCGACTCAAAGATATTGCTTGGGCTGAATTCAAAAATCTGGATCCGACTGCAGCTTTTGAGGTGTAAAAAACTCAACGAGACCGAGCCGTGAAAATTGAAAAGAAAGAACGCTTCAGTTATGAATACAAAATCGCGGCAAATGCCAGTAGCAATCCAAAAACCTTCTTTGCCCATGTCCAGCGGAATTCCCGCTTGAACAACCAGATTGCAATGTTGGTAGACTCAACAGGCGTATCGATTGAGGACCCTTATCAACAGAGTCAATTATTTGCCGAGGCTTTTTCAACTATTTTCAAAAAAGATGATGGTCGTGAACCCCCTCCATTTGATAGATCGGTACCTCCAATGCTTCGATTGATCATCACGAGGGACGAAGTCAAACGTGTTATTCAAGGCCTCGATGTCAACAAGGGTCACGGCCCTGACGGCATACACCCACGGGTTATCAAAGCGTTGGCTCCGGTCATCTGCGAGCCCTTAACACGACTATTCAATATATCATTGGCGACGGGTGTTATACCTGCAGACTGGAGAACAGCGATAATCTGCCCAATTTTCAAGAAAGGGAGCTGCGAAGACCCGCTTAACTACCGACCGATTTCCCTTACATCAATAATCAGCAAGATGTTCGAAACCATCCTTAAGAAAAGTATGATGCTCCACCTCCTAAACACAGCCTCGATCACTGATTCCCAACACGGCTTCGTGCCGAAGAGATCATGCTTGACCAACTTACTAGTAATGGAAGAATTGGTAACGCGCATCCTCGATGATAGTGATGCTGTTGACATCGTTTTATTGGACTTTGCCAAAGCTTTTGACTCGGTAAACCACCGCCTACTACTTGTCAAGCTTCAAGCATATAGTTTCCATCCGGATATTGTACGATGGGTTGGTGCCTTCCTCTCAGATCGCTCCTTCCAAGTTCAAGTTAATGGTTCGCGGTCCGACGTCTCCAGTGCGAGCAGTGGCGTGCCTCAAGGTTCAGTGCTTGGGCCCTTGTTGTTCTTAGTCTTCATAAATGACTTGCCCGACGACCTCACGCAACACAACCCTTCTATTTGCCGACGATATCAAACTGGTCGCTCCTCGCGGTAGTATAGAGGATCTTCGTCGATGCCTCCACCAAATTTGGAAGTGGTCTAACGATTGGGACCTGTGTCTGAACGTGTCAAAGTGCTGTCATCTGCCTGTCGGCTCTACTCCTGCAACTCAACTTGATTTCGAGCCGGGTCGTCTGCTGCTGGAGAGGACCGATCAGGTAAAGGACCTGGGTATCTTGGTGGATTCTTCCTTTTCGCCTTCGGCCCAGTGCGTTCATGCTGCCAACAAAGCGCACGGAATTCTGTTTTTGATTCGACGGTCATTCGGAATGCTCACAGCAGCCATATTCCTGCCACTCTATGTCACGCTGGTGAGACCCATATTGGAGTATGGGATTCAAGCCTCTTCTCCTTATCTCCTCAAAGACATACAGTATCTCGAAAGAGTCCAGAGGCTGGCTACCCGCATGGTTCATGGTCTCAAAAATTTGTCCTACGAAGAAAGGCTGAGGACGCTCGACCTTTATTCTCTTGAAAAACGCCGCCGCCGTGGTGATCTCATTCTCGCCCACAACATCATAAGCGGGAAGTGTAACCTCTCGAAAGAGCTGTTCTTCACTCCTGCTCCGGAGTGTCGGCTGCGGGGTCATTCCAAAAAGCTCTACCTGCGACGATTTCATCTCAATCGAAGGAGAGGAGCTTTCTCCGTCCGGGTTGCGGATCCGTGGAACAAGCTGCCAGACGAGATGGTGAAGATGCCGACGACCGCTTTGTTCAAAGCCTCCCTGGACCTCAAGTGGCCTGAACTCTTTACATGAACACCACCCTGTACTTAACTCCATGTCCCCCTACAAGGCCTTGCTATTTGCTATTTGCTTTTGAGCCAAATTAACTAACGAATAAAAACAGTTTCACGTACACAAACAAATGTAAGGGAAGTAACTCTGGAAGATTTTGTACTTATCTCCCTTTCCAGAGTTATTTCCCTTGCCTAGTATATTTAGCAATTATCAGTATATGTCGGGGAAGTAACTATGGAAGATTTTGGAGTTATCTTCCTTTGTAGAGTTACTTACCTTGCGTATTATAATTTAATAACTAATAATATTTACAAGGGGAGTAACTCTAGAAAGGGAGATAATCTTCCACATTTACTTCCCTTACATTTACTTATACTCTTTTCCTGGTTTAGTCATTTCACTGCGATATATATATATATATATATATATGTATATATATATATAGATACTAGAGCGCTGCCTTTAATCGATCACATCGTCCGAAGCACATATTCTTTGTAAGCCTAGTATTTATTTTAACTTGTTCTCTTTTGCCGAACCGCTAAAATACAGGGAGTAAAATACACCTGTATCGGTAAAAACATCAACAGCTACAGTCGTTCGAAGGTAATGACCAAACTGTCTACTCTTATCCACCAGTTCCAACACGATTTAACCAAAGAGGAGACAAATTGCTTGACTAGATTTCACTGCAAAGCCAGTAACATCTGTGAACTTCCCAAAATCTACAAAAGTTAAGCCATAAACAAAACCTGTAACAAGTTAACTTCTATAGTTATAAATATTCCACACCCGAGAGATCTCCGAATGAGGCAAATTATGGTCAATCCAGGTATGTAGATACGGGGGGCATTGGGTGCTTAACACTCGCAAATCTGAAGTCACTAAAGGTGCAATAAATTGAACTTCTTTTCATTTAGAACTTAGGGATCTGCAAATGTGGGTATCTTGGAGATGCTTAAACTGTTTGTTGTAGCTGTAATTGTCGCACACACACAAACGAATAAAAACAGAGTCGCTCACACACACGTACACACAAAAATAAAAACATTCACACAAACACTGAAATGAAAATACCAACACACACACACAAATAAAAACAGTCCCACGCACACAAACACTGAAAAAAAAATTCTCACAAAAACAATCACATACGCACAAAGACAAACACACAAATGAAAATACACAGCTACATATTCACACACTCAAACACGCGGAGAAACAGAGAAATGAAGACAGTTACATACCTACACATGCACAAACACAGACACACAAATAGAAATGAAAAATACAGTAACACATCCAAACTCTCACACACAAACATACGCACAAACACACACACACACACACAAACATACGCACCCACACACAGAAATGAAAACGCAGTTACACACTCACACATAAAACCCTAACCGTAACTAGCACAAACATACAATTTATTCAGAATGTAAAGGGGCATTGGGTGTTTGCACTCGCAGTTAGAATATCAGCCCCCTCCACGCCAGTATGAGAATTTCTTTTATCCACTTGTGAACTTAATACATTGTCGACATATGGGAAAAATATGAGCAACATCTCAAGTCACTAAAGGTGCAATAAATTGAACTTATTTGTATTTAGTAGTTAGTGATCTCAAATGTGGGTATCTTAGAAATGGTCAAAGTGTTTGTTGTATTTGTGTCGCACACACACAAACAAATAGAAACACTCAGTCGCTCACACACTCGCACACACAAACAAATAGTAACACTCAGTCGCTCACACACTCGTGCACACAGAAATAAAAACACTCTCACACACACACACACAAACACTGAAATGAAAATACCGGCACTCACATAAATAAAAACAGTCCCACACACACAAGGAGCCCCAATAGGTATATCAAAAAAGTTTCTAGTATCTTTCTTAGCCCATAATTTATGATAATTGAAGTTCTTACAATAAATAAATACCTACTAATTCAGTACATCGAACATTACGTCCCCGTAACTTATCGGATCTGCAAAAGAGACCTATACGTTAAGAAATAGGCATACAAAGAATAATTCCTGTGGTTGATTTGCTTGACTAAAGGCGGTGCTCCACCATGGTCACAGTGAAATAACTGAAAGTGTATGTTACGAGAACTACATACTTAAGGGAGATAACTACAAAGTATCTTCTACAGTTACTTCCCTTGAATATTATATTTTAACAATAATAGAATAATATGCAAGAGAAATTAACTCTCGGAAGGGAGACAACTAGAACATCTTCCAGAGTTACTTTTCTTACATATAATTATATTACTTTTATTAAATTATAATGTGCAGAGGGAAATAACTCTCGAAAATATTATTCAGACATGACAGACTTTTACGATTTTTTGGAGTTCAACTGCCATCTCTTGTGAGTCGGATGTCCCATTATGGCCATCCCTTATATGTTTAAATATCTATATGTATATACATATATCTGTCAATATATACCTATGTCTCTCTCTCTCTCTCTCTCTCTCTCTCTCTCTCTATATATATATATATATATATATATATATATATATATATTATATATATATATATATATATATATATATATATATATATATACCACGGGCTACTTTCTGTTTCCGTGTACCAAATCTACTCAGAAACGTTGGTCTGTCTGAGGCTATATTGGAAGACACTTGCCCATGGGGCCACGTAGTTGGACTGAACCAGAAACACCGTATTTGGAAAGCAAGCTACATAGCCACTCTTACTGCTACATATATATATATATATACGTACGACAGTCTTCTTTTAGTTTCCGTCTCCCAAATCCACTCACAAGGCTTTGGTCGGCCCGAGACTATAGTAGAAGACATTTGCCCAACATGCCACCCAGTGGGACCGAACTCGAAAACATTTGTTAGGTAAGCAAGCTAATTCCCATTCAGACACTACTGTTTGTTAACCGGACAAGTTCAAGGGGAGCCCTAATTGTTTGTATGCAAATGAGTTCATTAATGTGATCCGGAACTTTCACGGCTGGTTCTTATGAGACGATGCAACCAGCTTGGGTATAGGTGGACTGTGCTCACACACGCACAAACACTCACACGTCCGCACCCACGAATATAGATACATGCAAAGACGCAATCTCGTACCTATTTATGTTTTAAATATGTTGACCTTAAAACTGCGACATTCTGGAAACACACGTCCGCACCCATGCACATAGAGACATGCATGTATGCAAACTCGTAGCTATTTGTTTTAAACATGTTGACCTTTAAACCGTGACATTCTGTGTCTGTTTGTGCACGCATTTCTGTGAGAATGATTGCTCACGAACCGCAATGTGCTGAGTTCAAACCAACAGCGTTGCATCTTCGGCAAGTGTATTCGACTATAGCCTAGGGCCGACCAAGGTATTCTGAGTGGAGTTTGTAGAGGGAAACTGAAAGAAGCCGTCGTATATATGAATATCGACGTAGGAATGGCTATGTTGTAAGTAGTTTGCTTACGAACCACATGGTTTCGGGTTCATTCCCACTGCCTGTCACCTTCTGCAATTGTCTACTATTGTAGCCCAGGGCCTAGCTAATCCTTGTGATGGGATTTAGTGGAAGGAAACTTACCTGCCCCTGAGTTACATGCACCTGAATTACCTGCCCCTGAGTTACATGCACCTGAATTACCTGCCCCCGAGTTATATGACCCTGAATTACATGCACTTGAATTACCTGCCCCTGAATTACGTAACCCTTGATTACCTGCCCCTCAATTATATTCCTGATTTACCTTCCCCTGAATTACCTGCCCCTGGATTATCTGCCCTGAATTACCTTCCCCATAATTAACTGCCCCTGAATTACCTGCCCCTGAGTTTCTTGCCCCTAAGTTTCTTGTCCCTTAATTACATGCCCCTGAATTACCTGCCCCTCAATTACATGCCTCTGAATTACTTGCCCTTGAATTACATGCCCCTGAATTACCTGCCCCTGAATTACCTGCCCCTGGAATACCTGTCCCTTAATTACCTGCCCCTGAATTAAATGTCCCTGAATTTATGAAAATCTATGTATGGACGCATGGTGTGTGAACGAGGATTGTATGTATGAACGCATGTGTGAACGAGGCTTGTGTGTATGGACGCATGTGTGAACGAGGCTTGTTTGTTTGGACGCATGATGTGTGAACGAGGCTTGTGTGTATGGACGCATGTGTGAACGAGGCTGGTTTGTATGGACGCATGATGTGTGAACGAGGCCTGTTTGTATGGACGCATGATGTGTGACCGAGGCTTGTTTGTATGAACGCATGACGGATGAACGAGGCTTGTTTGTATGGAGGCATGACGGGTGAACGAGCCTTGTTTGTATGAACGCATGATGTGTGAACGAGGCTTGTTTGTATGGACGCATGATGTGTGAACGAGGCTTGTTTGTATGAACGAATGATGTGTGAACGAGGCTTGTTTGTATGGACGCATGATGTGTGAACGAGGCTTGTTTGTATGAACGAATGATGTGTGAACGAGGCTTGTTTGTATGGACGAATGATGTGTGAACGGGGCCTGTGTGTATCGACGCATGTTGTGTGAACGAGTCCTGTTTGTATGGACGCATGATGTGTGAACGGGGCCTGTGTGTATCGACGCATGATGTGTGAACGAGGCCTGTTTGTATGGACGCATGATGTGTGAACGGGGCCTGTGTGTATCGACGCATGATGTGTGAACGAGGCCTGTTTGTATGGACGCATGATGTGTGAACGGGGCCTGTGTGTATTGACGCATGATGTGTGAACGAGGCCTGTTTGTATGGACGCATGATGTGTGAACGGGGCCTGTGTGTATCGACGCATGATGTGTGAACGAGGCCTGTTTGTATGGACGCATGATGTGTGAACGAGGCTTGTTTGTATGAACGCATGACGGGTGAACGAGTGTTGTTTCTATGGACGCATGATGTGTGAACGAGGCTTGTTTGTGTGGAAGCATGTGTGAACGAGGCATGTATGGACGCATGACGTGCGAACGAGGCTTTTGTGTATGGACGCATGATGTGTGAACGAGGCTTGTTTGTATGGACGCATGATGTGTGAACGAGGCTTCTTTGTGTGAACGCATGATGTGTGAACGAGGCGTGTATGGACGCATGATGTGCGAACGAGGCTTGTGTGTATGGACGCATGATGTGTGAACGAGGCTTGTTTGTATGGACACATGATGTGTGAACGAGGATTGTGTGTATGGACGCATGTGTGAACGAGGCATATTTGTATGGACGCATGATGTGTGAACGAGGCCTGTTTGTATGGACGCATGACGGGTGAACGAGGCTTGTTTGTATGAACGCATGATGTGTGAACGAGGCTTGGTTGTTTGGACGCATGATGTGTGAACGAGGCTTGTTTGTGTGGACGCATGTGTGAACGAGGCCTGTTTGTATGGACGAATGATGTGTGAACGAGGCGTGTATGTATGGACGCATGATGTGTGAACGAGGCTTGTTTGTATGGACACATGATGCGTGAACGAGGCCTGTTTGTAAGGACGCATGATGTGTGAACGAGGCTTGGTTGTTTGGACGCATGATGTGTGAACGAGGCTTCTTTGTGTGGACGCATGATGTGTGAACGAGGCTGTTTGTATGGACACATGATGTGTGAACGGGGCCTGTGTGTATCGACGCATTATGTGTGAACGAGGCCTGTTTGTATGGACGCATGATGTGTGAACGAGGCTTGTTTGTATGAACGCATGTGTGAACGAGGCTTGTTTGTATGGACGCATGATGTGTGAACGAGGCTTCTTTGTGTGGACGCATGAAGTTTGAACGAGGCGTGTATGGACGCATGATGTGTGAACGAGGCGTGTATGGACGCATGATGTGTGAACGAGGCTTGTGTGTATGGACGCATGATGTGTGAACGAGGCATATTTGTATGGACGCATGGCGGTGAACGAGGCCTGTTTGTATGGACGCATGACGGGTGAACGAGGCTTGTTTGTATGGACGCATGATGTGTGAACAAGGCTTGGTTGTTTGGACGCATAATGTGTGAACGAGGCCTGTTTGTATGGACGAATGATGTGTGAACGAGGCGTGTATGTATGGACGCGTGTATGTATGGACGCATGATGTGTGAACGAGGCTTGTTTGTATGGACGAATGATGTGTGAACGAGGCTCGTTTGTATGGACACATGATGTGTGAACGAGGCCTGTTTGTATGGACGAATGATGTGTGAACGAGGCCTGTTTGTATGGACGCATGACGGGTGAACGAGGCTTGTTTGTATGGACGCATGATGTGTGAACGAGGCTTGTTTGTATGGACGCATGACGGGTGAACGAGGCTTGTTTGTATGGACGCATGATGTGTGAACGAGGCTTGTTTGTATGGACGCATGATGTGTGAACGAGGCTTGTTTGTATGAACGCATGATGTGTGAACGAGGCTTGGTTGTTTGGACGCATAATGTGTGAACGAGGCCTGTTTGTATGGACGAATGATGTGTGAACGAGGCTTGGTTGTTTGGACGCATGATGTGTGAACGAGGCTTGTTTGTATGGACACATGATGTGTGAACGAGGCCTGTTTGTATGGACGCATGACGGGTGAACGAGGCTTGTTTGTATGGACGCATGACGGGTGAACGAGGCTTGTTTGTATCGACGCATGATGCGTGAACGAGGCTTGTTTGTATGGACACATGATGTGTGAACGAGGCCTGTTTGTATGGACGAATGATGTGTGAACGAGCCTTGTTTGTATGGACGCATGATGTGTGAACGAGGCCGGTTTGTATGGACGAATGATGTGTGAACGAGCCTTGTTTGTATGGACGCATGACGGGTGAACGAGCCTTGTTTGTATGGACGCATGATGTGTGAACGAGGCTTGTTTGAATGGACGCATGATGTGTGAACGAGGCCTGTTTGTATGGACGAATGATGTGTGAACGAGGTTTGTTTGTATGGACGCATGACGGGTGAACGAGCCTTGTTTGTATGGACGCATGATGTGTGAACGAGGCTTGTTTGAATGGACGCATGATGTGTGAACGATGCTTCTTTATGTGTACGCATGATGTGTGAACGAGGCCTGTTTGTATGGACGAATGATGTGTGAACGAGGCTTCTTTCTGTGGACGCATGATGTGTGAACGAGGCGTGTATGTATGGACGCATGATGTATCAACCAGGCTTGTTTGTATGGACGCATGACGGGTGAACGAGCCTTGTTTGTATGGACGCATGAGGTGTGAACGAGGTTTGTTTGAATGAACGCATGTGTGAACGAGGCTTGGTTGTTTGGACGCATGATGTGTGAACGAGGCGTGTATGTGTGGACGCATGATGTGTGAACGAGGCTTGTTTGTGTGGACGCATGATGTGTGAACGAGGCCTGTTTGTATTGATGAATGATGTGTGAACGAGGCTTGTTTGTATGGACGCATGACGGGTGAACGAAACTTGTTTGAATGGACGCATGATGTGTGAACGAGGCTTCTTAGTGTGGACGCATGTGTGAACCAGGCTTGTTTGAATGGACGAATGATGTGTGAACGAGGCGTGTATCGACGCATGTGTGAACGAGGCGTGTATGTATGGACGCATGATGTATGAACCAGACTTGTTTGTATGGACGCATGACGGGTGAACGAGCCTTGTTTGTATGAACGCATGGCGGTGAACGAGTCTTGTTTGTATGGACGCATGATGTGTGAACGAGGCTAACACTAACCCTAACCCCAACCTAACCCCGACCCTGACCCTAACCCTAATCCAACCCCAACCGGAACACCAATCGTAATGTAGTTACATGTAAGTGAAGTAACTCTGCAAAATTTTGTACCTATTTCCCTTTCTAGAGTTACTTCCCTTGAATATCATAATTTAATAATACCTAATAGGAATTTAATTAGATGTAAGGGAAGTAACTCTGGAAGATTTTGGAGTTATCTTCCTTCGCAAGTGACTTACCTTGCATATTATAATTTAATAATTAATAATATGCAAGGGGTGTAACTCTAGAAAGGGAGATAACTAAGAAAATATTCGAAAGTTACCTCCCTTACATTTAACTACATAATGACAATTATCAAAATGTATTATGGAAGCTAATTAACTCTACAATATAATGTTCAGACGTAACGCATACACTTTTACTGTTTTCCTTGTTTAGTCATTTCACTGTGCCAATGCTGGAGCACAGCTTTTCTAGAGCAAATCGACACTAGGACTACGTCAGTCTAGTATTAATTCTGTTGGTCTCCTTTTCCCGAACATCGGCATTGGTTGTCAGGCGGTTTTGGGGACACCGAAACATACACACATATACATATATATAAATATCTATATGTATATACATGTTTCTCTCTATATATATATTGCAGAAAAAATACTGCTGTCTTTAGTGTTCCCACTGATATTGACGTAAGAGAAGCGAACGAAGTTGACTCCCAACACAAAATTGCAGACATAACCTTCACTCCCACTGACATCGTAGCAGCAATAAATGAGGTCAAATACTACTCTGCTGTAGGCCCTGATAGATTCCCCGCTAGTCTCCTGAAGGAATGTAAACACCAACTTGCAGTCCCACTGACCAACCTCTGGAGAAATTGGTTAGATGCAGGTTATATACCAAAACAGTTTCTATCCCAGTCGGTCATCCCGGTTTTCAAACAGGGAAACAGATCCCTCACACTCAACTATCGCCCAATCTCACTCACCTCCCACATCATCAAAGTGTTTGAAAGAGTGTTAAGATCAAGGATGGCTCACTTCCTGGAGACCCAGAAACTCCTAAATGCAAATCAGCATGGCTTTCGCTGTGGCAGGGACTGTCTAACACAGCTCTTACACTACATTGAGGATGTACTCAAAGCCTTGGGAACAGGTTCGAAATCTGATGTCATATATCTTGACTTCAGTAAAGCGTTCGACAGGGTAGACCATAATATCCTACTCTCAAAATTGGCAAATGTTGGAATCCGTGGAAAAGTTCTACACTGGATCAAGTATTTCCTGGCGAATAGAACACAACATGTTGTAGTTGATGGAGTCCACTCAAGCCCAGCAAAAGTCACAGCGGTGTCCCCCAGGGGATTGTCTTGGGTCCGCTACTCTTCATAATCTACATAAACGACCTTTCCAAATTCGTACATTACTGCAAAGTGAAAATATTTGCTGATGACACCAAGCTCCAGCAAATCGTCAATGAAGAAGCAGACCGAACTCAACTCCAGTCTGATCTATATGCTGTGAGTCAATGGGCAGACAGAAACAAAATGCAACTGAACGAGGGAAAATTTGAGCTGATGCATTTTGGAAGAAACTCCTCACTAAAACAGCCATACTCTCTTCCTTCAGGGGAACCGCTCACAGCCTCTAACAATATCAGAGACCTGGGTGTAATTGTTGATGACGATCTCAGTTGGAGTGCACACATCAACAAGAAGGTCGATATAGCTCGTAGGATGAGTTCCTGGATCTTAAGAACTTTCCGGTCCAGAGAACAAGGTGTCATCATACCACTTTTTTCCTCCTTTGTACGGCCACACCTTGAATACTGCTGCCCACTGTGGTCTCCTCACACAAGACAAAACATCTCCAGAATTGAGTCACCCCAGAGGGCTCTCACTAAACGAATTGAAGGCATGGCTGCTCTCGATTATTGGGATCGCCGTAAAGCCTTGAAACTTTACTCCCTCCAGCGTCGCCGTGAGCGGTACATCATTTGTACGATGTGGAAAATATACCGCCAACTATGCCCAAACGACCTAAACATTAGCTTCAAGGTTCATCCAAAACTTGGACCACGGGCTATACGTCCCCTGCCCAATTCAAGATCACAACATACATGTACACTGCAACATAATTTCTTTTCCTCAACAGGCCCTGCCCTATTTAACATTGTCCCGAAAGAGATCAAAGAGGAAAAGGATCCCATCAACTTTAAACGGAGTCTGGATAGATTCCTTCAAAGAATACCAGATAAGCCACCCATAATAGGATACAACTGACCCAACAAGAACTCACTACTTGAACAAAACTGGATACAACTCACCCAACAAGAACTCACTACTTGAACAAAACTTGACTTAAACAGGATTCGAATAATCCTATTAAATGGTGCTATTAAGTTAGACATAGCCTGGACCAATCTTTGGTCGAAACATATCTAAGTTTATATATATCTGATATATCTTTATAAAGATATATAATATATATATATATATATATATATATATATATATATATATATATATATACCAATCTATCTTCTTCGAGCACATCGTCAGCAGCACTTATTCTTTCTAAGCCTAGTATTTATTCTAACTTATTCTTTTCTGCCGAGCCGCTCAAATACAGGGAGGAAAACACACCAGCATCGTTTGAAAAATCTACTATAGCCCCGAGCCGACCAAAGCCTTGTGATTGGATATGGTGGAAGGAAACTGGAAAAATGCAGTCATATATATGTTTATATATATGTGTACGTGTGTATGTGTGTGTGCTTATGTCTGTTTGTCCCCAAACAATGCTACACAACGGACGCTAGTCTGTCTACGTCCCCAGCAGAAAATATCTCCTAGAGTTACTTCCCTAACGTCATATAATACGTTTCATGTTGTAATATCTGTAATAAAGTAATAATGACATAATCAAGTTTCTTTTTTGTTTTATATAGTATATATGCGTATATCTGTAAGTATATATATATATATATATATAATATATATATATATATATATAAATACTGGAGCGCCGCCTTTAGTCGATCACATCGTCCGCAGCACTTCTTTGTAAGCCTAGTATTTATTCTAACTTGTTCTCTTTTGCCGAACCGCTAAAATACAGGGAGTAAAACACACCTGTGTCGGTAAAAACATCAACAGCTACAGTCGTTCGAAGGTAATGGCCAAACTGTCTACTCTTATCCACCAGTTCCAACACGATTTAACCAAAAAGGAGACAAATTGCTTGACTAGATTTCACTGCAAAGCCAGTAACATCTATGAACTTCCCAAAATCTAAATAAGTTAAGCCATAAACAAAACCTGTAACAAGTTAACTTCTATAGTTATAAATATTCCACACCCGAGAGATCTCCGAATGAGGCCAATTATGGTCAATCCAGGTATGTAGATACGGGGGGCATTGGGTGCTTAACACTCGCAAATCTGAAGTCACTAAAGGTGCAATAAATTGAACTTCTTTTCATTTAGAACTTAGGGATCTGCAAATGTGGGTATCTTGGAGATGCTTAAAGTGTTTGTTGTAGCTGTAATTGTCGCACACACACAAACGAATAAAAAACAGAGTCGCTCACACACACGTACACACGAAAATAAAAACATTCACACAAGCACAGACACTGAAATGAAAATACCAACACACACACACAAATAAAAACAGTCCCACGCACACAAACACTGAAAAAAAATTCTCACAAAAACACTCACATACGCACAAAGACAAACACACAAATGAAAATACACAGCTACATATTCACACACTCAAACACGCGGAGAAACACAGAAATGAAGACAGTTACATACCTACACATGCACAAACACAGACACACAAATAGAAATGAAAAATACAGTTACACATCCAAACTCTCACACACAAACATACGCACAAACACACACACACAAACATACGCACCCACACACAGAAATGAAAACGCAGTTACACACTCACACAAAAAACCCTAACCGTAACTAGCACAAACATACAATTTATTCAGAATGTAAAGGGGCATTGGGTGCTTTGAACTCGCAGTTAGAATATCAGCCCCCTCCACGCCAGTATGAGAATTTCTTTTATCCACTTGTGAAATTGATACACATTGTCGACACATGGAAAAATATGAGCAACATCTCAAGTCACTAAAGGTGCAATAAATTGAACTTATTTGATTTAGTAGTTAGTGATCTCAAATGTGGGTATCTTAGAAATGGTCAAAGTGTTTGTTGTATTTGTGTCGCACACACACAACAAATAGAAACACTCAGTCGCTCACACAGAAAAAAAACACCACAAACACACACAAACACTGAAATGAAAATACCGGCACTCACATAAATAAAAACAGTCCCACACATGCAAGGAGCCCCAATAAATATATCAAAAAAGTTTCTAGTATTTTTCCTAGCCCATAATTTATGATAATTGAAGTTCTTACAGTAAATAAATACCTACTAAATCAGTACATCGAACATTACGTCCCCGTAACTTAGCGGTTCTGCAAAAGAGACCTATACGTTAAGTAATAGGCATACAAAGAATAATTGCTGGGGTTGATTTGCTTGACTAAAGGCGGTGCTCCACCATGGTCACAGTGAAATAACTGAAAGAGTCAAAGAGCGACAAAGTCTATATTACAATAACTACATACTTTAGGGAGATTACAGAGTATCTTCTACAGTTACCTTCCCTTAAATATTAAAATTTAACAATAATAAAATAAAATGCTAGGAATTTAACACTCGGAAGGGAGATAACTAGATAACATCTTCCAGAGTTACTTTCCTTACATATAATTATTTTACTTTTGTTAAATAATTTCCTAGGGAAGTAGCTCTAGAATATATTATGCAGACGTGACACACACACTTTTACGCTTTTCCTCCTTTAGTCATTTTACTGTGCCCATGCTGGAGCACAGCATTTTCTAGAGCAAATCGACACTAGGACTAACTCTATGACAGTCTAGAATTTATTTATTGATCGTCTTTTCCCGAAGTTACTAGAGTGAAAAAATACCAGCATCGGTTGTCAAGCGGTTTGGGGACACAGAAAACATATATATAAATATCTATCTAGTTTATATTTACTGCGGAGAAAACCACGCGAGAGTGGTGGATTTGGAATAGTTATATCATATAGACTCGAGACATAGTTATTATCGCCTCGAGTCTATATGCTAGTAGAAGACATTTGCCCAACGTGCCACCCAGTGGGACAGAACTCGAAAACATTTGTTAGGTAAGCAAGCTAATTCCCATTCAGACACTACTGTTTGTTAACTGGACAAGTTCAAGGTGAGCCCTAATTGTTTGTATGCAAATGAGTTCATTAATGGGGTCCGGAACTTTCGCGGCTGGGTCCCATAAGACAATGCAACAAACTTGGGTATGGGTGGACTGTGCTCACACACGCACAAACACCCACACGTCCGCACTCACGAATATAGATACATGCATATACGCAAACTCGTAGATATTTATGTTTTAAACATGTTGACATTAAAACCATGACGTTCTGTGTCTATTTGCGCGCGCATTTCTGTGAGAATGATTGCTCACGAACCGCAATGCGCCGAGTTTAAACCAACAGCGTTGCACCTTCGGCAAGTGTATTCAACTATAGCCTTGGGCCGACCAAAGTATTCTGAGTGGAGTTGGTAGAGGGAAACTGAAAGAAGCCCGTCGTATATACGATTACCGGCGTAGGAATGGCTATGTTGTACATGGTTTGGTGTTCACTCCCACTGCCTGTCATCTTATGCAATTGTCTACTACTGTACCCCAGGGCCGACCTAATCCTTGTGATTGGATTTAGTGGAAGGAAACTGAAAGAATCCCATCGTATATATGTTTAAATGTGTGTGTGTGTGTGTTTGTTCGCACTCGAAGGGCACACGAGAATACACGCACGTACTATCACACATACAGATGCAAGTTTTCTTAATAAAATGGAAAGAACTCCCGTTCCATCCCTTACAGTTTCTTTTTTGTTTTCAACACTACATATACATGCGTGGGTATATACACGTATATCTGTATGTGTATGTCTGGGTGAAACAGACTTTCGCGGTTGGGTCACATTAGCCGATGCGACCACCTTGGGTATGTGTGGACTGTGCTCACACACGCACAAAAACCCACACTTCTGCACTCATGCACATAGATACATGCAAAGCTATTTCATGTTTAAATATGTTGACCTTAAAACCGTGACACCCCAAGAAATTGCATGAGTGTGTGGGTCAGCCAATATGTGTGCTTTCATCTCTGTGTCTATTTGCGCGCGCGATTGTGTGTGAGAGTGTTTGCTTACCAACCTCAATGTGCTGGATTAAATCCAACAGCGTGGCACCTTCGGCAAGTGTATTCAACTATACCCCCGGGCCGACCAATGTATTCTGAGTAGGGTTGGTAGAGAGAAACTGAAAGAAGACCGTCGTATATATGAATATCAGCGCACGAATGGCTATGTGGTAAGTAGTTTGCTTACGAACCACATGGTTTCAGTTTCATTCCCACTGCCTCGCATCTTGTCCAATTGTCTTCTACAGTAGCCCCGGGCCGACCAAATCCTTGTGATTGGATTTGGTGGAAGGAAACTGAAAGAATCCCGTCGTATATGTTTATATATATATATATATATATGTGTGTGTGTGTGTGTGTTCGCACTCGAATGGCACACGAGCATGCACGCATGAACCATCAGACATACAGATGCAAGTTTTCTCAATGAAAGGGAAACAACTGGAGCGCCGCCTTTAGTCGAGCACATCGTCCGCAGCACTTATTCTTTGTAAACCTAGTATTTATTCTAACTTATTCTCTTTTGCCGAACCGCTAAGAATAACTAAACTGTCTACTCGTATCCACCATTTCCAAAACATTTAACAAAAAAGGAGACAAATTGCTTGACTAGATTTCACTGCAAAGCCAGTAACATCTATGGACTTCCCAAAATCTAAATAAGTTAAGCCATAAACAAAACCTGTAACAAGTTCACTTCTATAGTCATAAATATTCCACACCCGAGAGATCTCCGAATGAGGCCAATTATGGCCGATCCAAGTATGTAGATACAGGGAGCATTGGGTGCTTAACAATCGCAAATCTGAAGTCGCAATAAATTGAACTTCTTTTCATTTAGCAGTTAGTGATCTGCAAATGTGGGTATCTTAGAGATGCTTAAAGTGTTTGTTGTGTAGCTGTAATTGTCGCACACACACAAACGAATAATCACACAGTCGCTCACACACACGTACACACAGAAATAAAAACGTTCACACAAACACAAAGACTGAAATGAAAATACCCATACTCACATAAATAAAAACAGTCCCACAACACAAGGAGCCCCAATAGGTCTATCAAAAAAGTTTCTAGTATTTTTCCTAGCCCATAATTTATGATAATTGAAGTTCTTACAATAAATAAATACCTACTAATTCAGTACATCGAACATTACGTCCCCGTAACTTATCGGTTCTGCAAAAGAGACCTATACATTAAGTAATGGGCATACAAAGAATAATTCATGTGGTTGATTTGCTTGACTAAAGGCGGTGCTCCACCACGGTCACAGTGAATAACTGAGAGTCTAACAGCGACAAAGTGTATATTACGATAACTACATACTTAAGGGAGATAACTACAAAGTATCTTCTACAGTTACTTCCGTTGAATATTATAATTTAACAATAATAAAATAATATTTAAGGAAATTAACTCTCGGAAGGGAGATAACTAGATAACATCTTCCAGAGTTACTTTTCTAACATATAATTATATTACTTTTATTAAATTATAATGTGAAGGGGGAATAACTCTCGAATATATTATTCAGACATGACAGACTTTTAGGATTTTTTGGAGTTTAACTGCTCTCTCTAGTGAGTAGGATGTCCCATTATGCAACCCCTTATATGTTTAAATATCTATATGTATATACATATATCTGTCAATATATACCTATGTCTCTCTCTCTCTCTCTCTCTCTCTCTCTATATATATATATATATATAGTTATCAGTAATAATATAGGGAGAAATTAATTAATTTGGAATAATCATTAATTTCACCAAGTAGATTTCGGCATGTAAAAGCCCCATTCGAAGAAAGTTCAAGTAATACAATGTAATTAAGGGTTTAGCAACGATTTGCCTCAACACACACCGAGTTTAGAAATAGCCTTTAAGTGGTGTGGTTTTACTGAGATCTCCCTTTTAGTAGAAAGAATAGCTATAACTCTTTGACTGCTCTTTCTAAACTCGGTGTGTGGTGAGGCAAATCGTTGCTAAACCCTTAATTACTTAGTATATATATATATACACACCTATCTATATACCACGGGCTACTTTCTGTTTCCGTGTACCAAATCTACTCAGAAATGTTGGTCTGTCCGAGGCTATATTGGAAGACACAGAAATAAAAACACTCACACACACACAACACACACACACCACACCACACACACAAACACTGAAGGTGCTTGTAAGGACATGAACATGATGTACATAGAGGGATGTCTAAGAGCATTGCGGAACGGATAAATGAACATCTAAGACAACTTGACGACAGAAAACAGTCTTCTATACTCTACCAACATGCCAAAGACCACCATGGAGATAACTTGGGTCAACTTGACATCCGCATCTTATCTAAGCACCCAGCCCTCATCCCTGCTTTTCAATGCTAAAACCGATATAAAACAGTCATCAACACTATAAATAAACCTGTTCAATCTCTACCCTCCTCATCACCCCAAATCCTAACCCCTAGTTCAAACTTTGATCTCTTACTTGACTATTCTCTCTAAAAACCCTTCACAAATCCTCAAGCTGACCCTAATATAGACTAAACTCTGAAAAACAATCCTAACAGCAAACCCACACCAAAATAAGAAAAACCACTTACCTTTGGCCATTTGGGATCTATAATACAAGGCATGATATGCAAACAACAAGCAAAATATCAACCAACACTTGAAAGTCAAGTTTTATCTATGTGTCGAATCATGAAATACACTTGTTTAATAAATACAGTTGTCCTTACATTTACACAGTACATTGCTTCCACAAGTCATCAAACTAATCATTCTCATGCGAAATCAATTGTTTTTATTTATAATAGAAACAAATTAATTATTGAAATTAATATAAGAAATACAATTAACGTGTATGTGTGTCATCATCATTTAACATTCGTTTTTCATGTTGTCATGGGTTGGACTATTTCACACTATCTGAGATGAATTACTACACGTACATCTAATGTCTGTTTTCACATGGTTTCTATGTCTGAGAAAAGTTTTGGTAACACCGACACTAGTAAAATTAAAAAGTAAATTTCAAGGATGAGTGGACTGCTAGTAGTGAGAGAGGTGGCTTCATCCTAACCTGTAGTATGATAGAGAGACAGGCAGAGGTGTGTCGCTGAAGAGAAACTACATGGCCACCCTGCATATATGTATGTATATAGGTAGACATCGATTAGAGCGCTTTCTCATTGCTAATATGTTAACATATGCTTGATGTATGCTTTAAAAATAAAGTGCTTGCACTGGCACTAATTTCTTCAGATGATGAAAATCACGGAGAGGATCATAGCCCAACTAGTTAGGAAAAGACTTATCTAGATGAGATGCAATTTGGTTTTGTATCAGGAAGAAACACCAGTCATGATATATTTCTGGTATGAAACCCCAGGAGAAGTACCTAACCAAGTATAAACCTATGTACTTGACTTTTGTTGGTATCATAATCATTCAGGTAATAACAGATGAATATAAAACAGGCAGACCCTAGCAACTCCTCTATGCTGATTATGTGCATCTTTGGCAGCCCTATACAATACTTTATTCCCATCCATCCCGGCAAGTACAAGCTACATTCCACATGGCATGAAACTACGACTTATTGAAAAGAAGACCTGCGTAAACACAACATGAGTGCTACTGAACGGTTGTCAAAACACACATGCTCACTTCTTTCGAACTATGTCTAATCCAGAGCCAAGTTGACCCAATCCTACAAATGGGGGGAAAACTGGTGCCATTTAGATGTACGTCATTTCGATCTGTACATGTTGAGAGTGGATGGATCAGGTCTGAGTCACACTGTGCAACAAAATTCCTCTGGAAGTATCTACTGCTTCTTCCCCATGGCCCACTGCTCATGGTGTCTGGACCACATGCGTTCCCTACGCCAACACCAGTGATGAGACTACCTTCTCAACCGACTTTAACAGCACCTCATGCAGCTGCAACACCAATGCCCACTTCCCGACTCCAAAATTACCATGACCAGAAATGCATCTCACCGCCTACCCACAGAGCCACGCCAACTTACCCCACCTTTACCACAAGTGGTATACCCCAACACCCCTTGAAACCCCTGCTTTCCAAAAGTGACCCTTGCCTGATGCAGTTTATCCTCCATCCAGCAATTGTCCTGTTAGTCGCTCTGCCAGACTCACAAAGACTAAAAGCCTGATGCATAACTGACACGTTGCTCCTTGATCGTCACACCGTCAATATTGATTAAGGGTCTCTTGCACTAATTATTATTTTCGTTAATCATTTAATACATATTATTAGTCTTCTTTGCTTCTCTCAAAGGAATTGGGGAGGGCATAGAGGATGACAACTGAACACTCATATATTATCATTTATTACATACATTCAATTACCCATATTATTAGTTTCATTATCCAAATATTTTCCTTCACGTTTCATGTATACCGAGGACCTTTTTTTTCATTGCTTCAATCAGTGTACATAAAGTGTTTGTGAAAGCAAAGAGTTTTCACACTTATTTACTAATGAGCTTCTTCTTATAGGTAAATCACTACCAGAACTAGAAAACAAATTTTGCATACGGAAGCAAGGTCTAGAATTGAAAGGTCACAGAATTAACCTACCCAACCATAACCCAAAGTCTTAGTAAGTAGGAAAACAGATAAATCGTAAAGCCCTTCAGGTACATGGCCATCCTCAATATGAAGGAAACAGGTAGGTAGATGTACTCTGTATAACACATAATAGGTGTAGCAATATCAGAGGAAGGTAAACTGGGAAAATATTTTTTGCATGTGGAAGGTGCACATGTACAGTAAACACTAAAAGTGTACAGAAAATGGGCTTCATCAAATACCAGAGGAGTACGATAAGATTGTTGAGCAACAAAGTCAGTAGCAGAGGTGGATGAACCAAGAGTGTGGCTGCAAGAATAAAAATAGGCTGAGCAAATTCAGAGAGCTCCTTCCTCTGTTGGTAACTAAGGTTCTCTCCTTCAGAGTGAAAGTCATATTTATTATACCTGTGTGCAGACAACTATGCTACTAGAAGAAGTAGACATAAGAAGGCATTGGACAAGGTGGTAATGCATGATCTTTGACTGTTGAAACTTATAAAGGCAATGACTAATGACCGACACCTTTCATGACATGCCGTGCCTTAGAAGACAATATATTGTAATTAATTTCCCATCAATTAATTTTTTTCACAACCCCTGCCCACAACACTTATGGAGTGCTTGATGTTAAGAAGAACATCCAGCCATACAAACAATGACAAATCAGACTGGAGTCTGCTGCAGACCCTCAGCTTACCAGCCCTGATGAAACTGTCCAACACATGCCAGCATAGATAATGGACATTAAATGATGATGATGATGATGACAATTCTTTTTGTAAAACTTTTGCATTTTATGCTGAACATCTAGTTTAAAGTTAATTTTATACATTGAATTTTCATTTCCAGTGAAATCAATTTTAATATTTCAAATTCAAAAATATTTAACAAAATATTATGAGAAACTGAAGCAGGTACTACTTCTATATTTGTAAAAACAAAAACAAAAAGAAACAAATAGAGGAAAATGAGCAAAATTGTGCTAAAGTGAAAGTAAGAAACAGAATACTGTGTAAGGCAAGAGACAACTGTATTTTATGAAAGTACCATATTGCATAAACACAAAAAAAAGAAACTATTGCAGAGGGAATTAAACTGAAACAGATATCAACATGATACACACAACCCATGCTAGTATGGATAAAATGATTAGATACTTCTGTCTAGAGAAAATTCAATGACAATCTTATGCAACCAACAATAACCTCAGATTTATCAGATATTGTAGATGAGCAACAACTCAAGAAAACCTGTCGAAATTCTATGTTCTTACAATGAATTAATTGCAAATATTTAAGTATGTAGACAAATAATTTCATGTTTTATATGCATCAATACATGTGTAAAAATAAGTCTCATACCTACGTTCATTTTTCCATCCTAGCATGAGTTTGAAAAAATAAGATTTAATAGTTGGGTAACGTTGTCGTAGCTAATGCTAATTTTCTACTAAAGGTTTTTTTTTTCTTTTTCTTTCAAAGTGCAGTTGTAACAAATGATACATTTGTACACAAACATGACAAAAGTAAATAGATACCCATTAACACATTGTTATTATAACTTGAAGAGGTTTATATTTTTTTTATTAATTGACATTTATATGTTTCAGGTTCTATATGTAACTGTTTAATCATGCCATGTACAAAAGAAGCCTTAAAAATGTCCAATTTACAAAGAGGCCATATGCTGCGCCTATTTC
>NC_043022.1:37500-62087 GCF_006345805.1 Octopus sinensis
ACATGGTTCCGGGTTCTATCCCACTGCATGGCACCTTGGGCAAGTATCTTCTACTATAGTCTTGTGAGTGGATTTAGTAGACGGAAACTGAAGAAGCCCGTCGTTATATATATATATATATATATATATATATATATATGTATATATATATATATGTGTGTGTGTGTGTGTGTGTGTGTGTGTGCGTTGTGTTTACGGCAATAGAGACCGATAGAATAAGTACTAGGCTTACAAAGAATAAGTCCTGGGATCGATTTGCTCCAGCAAAAAAGAGAGAAAAACACGTTTTCACTCTCTAAATAACGATTTCTTTCATAAACAACTAAGTTGATTTGTTATTGGGCTCCTTGTATGGATCTGAGAGTAATTTGACTGCTATTTCTAGCCACCCCACGTTAGCCTTGTTAATCATGTGAACGTCTAAAAGTGTGTGTGTGTGTGTGTGTGTGTGTGTGTGTGTGAAGGTAAGGTGGTAGAAAAAGGTCTCTTGTTTAAGAATCAATATATTTATCCCAATACATCATAATTGACACAAAACTTAAGATAAATGGTTTGACAATAATATTAATAAATTCTTACTTTTTCATTGGGTATTGCATTCAGTTTTGCATGCTGATAGTATAAAGCTTGAAACTTTCCAGCATTGAACTGCATGCTATTCTTTTCAGCCCACTTGTATATTTCGTCCAGCTCACATTGCAGGTGTTTAGTGTCCTCAGGGTTCTGTATTGCCTGTGAAACTTTTGTATCATCTGCATAACTTGTGATCGTGGCTCTCTGCATGGCTGAGGGCATGTCTGAGAGGGCCATTATGAACACTAGTGGTCCCAGAACAGTGCCCTGCGGAACACCACTCACTATTTGTGTGTTAATGGAGGTGGCCCCATTGGCTACTACCACCTGACTTCTATCCTTCAGAAAGTCATGAAGCCATTCTCCCAGTTTTCCAACTATGTTGAGATCACGCAGTTTGTGACATATCATTCCATGATCGACTTTATCAAAGGCCTTTGCAAAGTCGAGATATATCACTTCCACATTTGAGTGGTTGAGCAGCCGTTTCAGCACCCAGTCATAGTGTTGTAGGAGCTGAGTTAAACAGCTTCCCCTGGTCGGAAACCATGTTGGGTGTCGGGCAGCAAGTCATTCTCTTCAAGGAAGGTGATCAGCTTCCTTCTGACTATTTGTTCCATGACCTTGCTGATGTGTGAGGTCAGAGAGATAGGTCTATAGTTCTTGGCTTCCGCTCTGCTACCTCCTTTATGAATGGGGCATATTTTACCTTCCTTCAGTTTTCCTGGAAGTTTGCCAGCTGCAAGGAAGCTCTGAAAGAGGAACTGCAGTGGTCTTGCTAGGACTCTCTTACATGCTTTAGGAGGATTGCCGGGAATCCATCGGGGCCAGTAGCTGAGTCTGTTTTCATTTCATCTATAGCCTTGGTTACATCATCTTCCTTTATATCGATGTAATCTCTAGTCGCCGCCTCGCCTCTGATTTATCTGCAGTGGTAAAAAAGTCAGTTGGATTGGTGATTTGGAGATGCCCAAGGGGTGGAGTGAAAACACTCTTGAATTGCTCATTCAGTATTTCACTTACCCTCATTGGTTTTCCTGTAAGTGTGCCATCCTTTTCGAGGAGTGGCCCTATTCTACAGTGCACTGTAGCTGTTTCTTTGGCATACCTGTAGAAAGCTCTGGGGTTAGATTTTATGTTTTCTATAGCCCAGGCTTCTTTGTCTGCTCTTTCTTTTTCATGGGAGAGTTGCAGACATTTTTCGATTTCCAACAGTTTTATTTTTAGGCGGGACTTTTCACTGCTTTCAATTTCAGCAATTCATATAGTCATATTGTAAAAGAGTTCATCATCATTTCACTAAAGATGCATACAGTAATATAGAAACTGATATTGCCAAATCAGCTTTCCATAGGAAAACTTTCATTAATTAAGAAATCTTAACCATAACCAATATTTTTTATGCTATTTCACCAATGAGCAACTAATAAGGCAGAGTTTAAATTCATGCTTCCTTCTCCAGTTTATCATAAGCTTCTCAATCCATTCAAGCCTTTATTGAAAGGTCAATAATCCCAAACAGAAATTAGTTGTGTGCTTGTGTGTGAGCGCTTGAGCAAGCGCATGTATATCTCTCTTGAGAACAATAGATTTCATAGGTGATACCAGTTATCTCAATTCTAACTTTTGGTGGCTTGGAAGAGGTCCGGAGGGTCAAGTGACAAAGACATTATTCTGCTTATATAAGCACTCTGGTAAATGTAACTGCTGTCACTCACAGAAAAACTATTGTTTTAGCCTGAGAAAAGTGCTGTTGAACTGTTAAGTGAAATTTGGCGATCAACAATCAAATCCACGCAACGCCTGCATGAAACCACTATATCACCTATGTCTATCCCTCTATTCATAATCTAACCCAGTGCTATTCAACCATTTCTCACCTATGAACCACCTTAATCCCTGTTTTACTCAGGACGGCTCTCATAGACAATCAGTGTTTTAAAAAATCATTAGTAGATTTTTATAATTGCATTTATTAATAATTGTAAAAAGCGCTACCGAAATATTTTGTATGTCACAGAAGTATAACCAATTTTATTAACATAATTTTTCACAACAACCCATTTTATCAACCCACAAAGGTCATATGGACCTCATTTGAAAAGAACTGCTTTAATTACTCATCACCTAGCACAAACCATTTCCCTCAGTGTTACTCCCCACTCAGTTGAAGTATCTTGTCTTGCAAGTTTCCTGGTAATTTTACTGCTAGTGACACATACAAAACACCCCATACACACTATAAAGTGTTTGGAATCAGGAATGATCGAAACCATGCCAAGGCAGACAATAGAGCTTAGCAGTGTTCTGACAGTAACCATTCCATACATTGTTTCTATAAAACGTGACATGTCGTTTGACATGAAAAGGGTCTGCCCTACCAACTTACTCTTCAACAAAAGAGTATGCATGCCCCCCTATGCTGACGCTGCTTTAGAAGCTAAGTTTACCCTTACTAAATCCAAACTCCTGTCAGCTTTCTCTAATTACACCCAAAGGCATAAACAGATCAGACTGGAATCTGGTTCGCCAAACCTCAGTCAAATCATCCAGCCCATGCCAGCATGGAAAGCAGACATTAAACGATGATGATGATATTTATATCTTGCCAAAGATATATGTGTGTGTAAATATATATACATATCATCATCATCGTTTAACGTCCGTTTTCCGTGCTAGCACGGCTTGGACGGTTCGACCGGGGTCTAGGAAGCCAGGAATCTGCAACAGACTCTAGTCTGATCTGGCAGTGTTTCTACAGCAGGATGCCCTTCCTAATGCCAACCACTCTGTGAGTGTAGTGGGTGCTTTTTACATGCCAAGGCAGGCTGGCAGCGGCCACGATCGGTTAGTGCTTTTTACGTGCCACCGGCACAGAAGCCAGTCAGGGTGGTGCTGGCGTCGCCCACATTCGGATGGTGCTTTTTACATACCATATATATATATATATATATGTGTGTGTTTCTATATATATATATATATTTATGTTTACATATATATATATTTGTGTGTTTTTATATATATATATATATTTGTGTTTACATATATATATATATACATATATATACATATACATGCATATATATATATATATGTATAGAGAGAGAGAGAGAGAGAGAGAGATATGCATATATGTTGTTACGCCACCACTCAGAATTCTAGCCCTTCCGATTCCACCACGGACCCTAAGTCGCGACGATGACGCTCAGTAAACCGGAAATTCAAAAAGTGAAGGGGATGCATATATACATATGTATATGTACATACTTACATCTATACCTATATATATATATATATATATATATATATATATTTTCATGTATATGTAGGCACAAGACCTCACGAAACGTGTGTGTATATATATATATATTTATATATATAGCCTTGAAATCAAAATCGATGACTGGCATGCATGCTAGTGGAGCGCTAAGAGTACCATATGAGCATGATCGTTGCCAAAGCAACAAGCTAGCATCCGTGCTGGTGGCACATAAAAGACACCGTTCGGCGTGATCATTACCTGCGTTCCCTTACTAGCACTTGTGCTGGTGGCATGTGAACAAAACATTCGAGCGAGGTCATTGCCAGTGCCGCTGGCACATAAAAAGCACCATTTGAGCATAGCCGTTGCCGGTACTGCCTGACTGGCCCTCATGCTGGTGGCACGTAAAACCACCCACGGGCATCCAACTGCAGAAACTCTGCCAGATCAGACTGGAATCTGGTTTGCCAGACCTCAGTAAAATCATCCAGCCCATGCCAGCATGGAAAGCAGACATTAAACAATGATGATATTTATATCTAGCTAAAGATATATATATATATATATGCGTGTGTTTGTGTGTGTAAATATATATATACATATCAACATCATCGTTTAACTGGGGTCTATGAAGCCAGGAATCTGCAACAGGCTCCAGTCTGATCTGGCAGTGTTTCTACAGCACGATGCCCTTCCTAACGCCAACCACTTCGTGAGTGTAGTGGGTGCTTTTTATGGTCCAGGGCAAGCTGGCAGCGGCCACAATCGGTTAGTGCTTTTTACGTGTCACTGGCACAGAAGCCAGTCAGGGCAGTGCTGGCATCAGCCACATTCGGATGGTGCTTTTTACATGCCATATCTTTATATATATAAAACTGAGAATGTGTGTCTGTCTGTCTGTGTGTTTCCCTAAAACTTGAGAACTACACAACCAATTTCATTCAAATTTTACACATGCCTTACTTAGGGTCCATGTAGTTTCATAGGCAAAAAAGAATGTTCGACTTCTTGCCTAGAGCGATCCCTTAGCAATATCATATCTTCTCCACTATTTCAGTATTACGTGTTAAAAGTGAAACAAAAACATTTCTCTATTTTATGTCAGATACTTTCACTTTAACAATAAAAATAATAATAACAATTGAATTATATGTAGTAAGTAATAATTAAAATCAAACTAAAGTATCATATAATCGTAACATAAAAGTAAAAATAGTAATTGGTATAAAATTGCATCAATGACTTGAACAAGTGGTTTCACATGAATGGGAATAAATTAAAAATAAAATTAGCGTGCAGAAATGGAATAGTCCAGATGGATAATAAAAAATTAAATTAAAGAAAAGACTATTGTCTATAAAGTATACAATGTAGACAAAAAAGATTTGAACACAAGGAGGAAAGCACGTTCGAAAAGTGTCTTGGTGCAACTATGAAAAATATCTAATCAGAGGCAGTAAATTCGCCACAATAAAAGCAAGGTTCGAGTCAACGGAGTGTGCAAGGGAGTACCTGACTCGAACTTGCAAAGTGGAAATATCTTATTTTTACTTTTATATCTGGGACGTAGGACGTCCCGGAAAAAAATTTTTAATTTACTCCCCCACCCCAGAAGTAGAGGTAGGCTGGATTGTAGCCACACTTCTATACAAGAGGGAGGACAAGATACAATTGATCGAATTTACAAGAGACGGGCTAACAATTCCAGTCTGTTATATATTTTGAGTATTGTTATCACTAGCGATATCAAGATATAACTTTGTATTTTGTATTTTATGTGTAGATGTATATATATATAGATGTACATGTAATATGTACACATATATATACACATATATACATGCACTAGCACTATGACCCGGCAACGACGGGTCTTTAATGCTAGTATATATATATTTATGTGTTTTTAAATATATATATAATATGTGTTTGTATATATATATATTTGCTGTCAACTTCAGTCGGAAAATGAATTCCAGCTAAGCAATTTTTTAACTTAATTGAGCCTGTATCTACCAGAAATATTTCTATGCAATTGATGATCTTTAGTTTCCCATGTTTTATCTCTATTTATGTTATGACTTTTTCACTGTTACTCTGTTTATTTCAGCCTCGCCTCGTGTTATATATTATGTATAATTCATTAGTTCTTCTCAAATATATTGTTGTTTCTCAGGGAGAAAAACTAGAAATAGTTGATAGCTTCCGTTACCTAGGTGACCAAGTCAGTAGTGGGGGCGGGTGTGCTGAAAGTGTAACTGGTAGAGTAAGAATAGCCTGGGCAAAGTTAGAGAGCTTTTACCTCTGCTGGTGACAAAAGGCCTCTCGCTCAGAGTAAAAGGCAGACTGTATGATGCATGTGTACGAACAGCCAGGTTACATGGCAGTGAAACATGGGCCGTGACAGCTGAGAATATGCATAAGCTCGCAAGAAATGAAGCCAGTATGCTCCAATGGATGTGTAATGTCAGTGTTCATACTCGACAGAGTGTAAGTACCTTGAGAGAAAAGTTGGACCTAAGAAGCATCAGTTGTGGTGTGCAAGAGAGATGTTTGCGCTCTTATCATCATGTGACAAGAATGGATGAAGATAATTGTGTGAAAAAGTGCCACACCCAAGCAGTTGAGGGAACCTGTGGAAGAGGTAGACCCAGGAAAACCTGGGACGAGGTGGTGAGAAGACCCGGCAGGACTAGTGAGACCATAACCCATGGCCTCTACCTGGGATGTAGCCGGTCCACTTATGCAAACCTTTCCTTCTTGGGACACAAAACTCTACTTGTGAAGACCTGTTGAGGCAAGTGAGAATCAGAATCAAAATCGATCAACATCAATGGAAATTGTAGCTGTGATACCAGTATCGGTGGCATGTAAGAGAACCATCCGAACTGCTCCGACTGGCCTTCGTGCCGGTGGCATGTAAAAAGCACCATCCAATCGTGGCTGTTGCCAGCTTCCCCTGGCTTCCATGCTGGTGGCACGTAAAAAGCACCATCCGATCGTGGCCGTTTGCCAGCTTCCCCTGGCCTCCATGCCGGTGACACGTAAAAAGCACCATTCGATCGTGGCCGTTTGCCAGCCTCGTCTGGCACCTGTGCTGGTGGTACGTAAAAAGCACCCACTACACTCACGGAGTGGTTGGCGTTAGGAAGGACATCCAACCATAGAAACATTGCCAGATCAGACTGGGCCTGGTGCAGCCTTCTGGCTTCCCAGTTGAATCGTCCAACCCTTGCTAGCATGGAAAGCAGACGCTAAACGATGATGATTTATCTGTAAAATCTTATTTAGCCTTAAGATATATCTTAAAAGATTTCAGTAACAAGCATAATCACAATGTCTAATCAATAAACTTTCAATATATAGACTCCAGTTTTAATTTTTGTAACATTTATTCTTTTTTCTTTGGGGAGAGTCAGGTGAGGCTGGTTGACTTTTTGTTTCCAGTGAATGTTAGATATATTTATTTTCATTATTGATAATAACAAATACAGAAAAAAAATAATGATAGCTAACAAACAAAAATGTCTGAAAAACATCTCCAATAATGATTCTACGTACAACTGTCTTCTATTAAAATAAAAGAGTAATTCCTAAAAGCCTTGACAGTTTCTTGCTTATAAAATATTTGTGGATGTGTAGATATATTTGCATGTGTGTGTGTTGTGTGTGTGTAGACAGACAGACAGATAGATTGGTTGATATGACCGTGTGTACATGTACTGGAAATTCGAAATATAAGTTAAATTTTAAAAATAAATGTTTATTTATTTTTCCAATATTTTATCTCAAAGTCTCCCAGCCATTTATGAAGTGTTATCACAGAATTAACTCTGGTTTTCAAAACTTAAAAATTAAGTCCATTCCCAACTATTTTCAATTATTTTCCATCATTATATTATTACATTCATAAAGACAGATATTTAACATGTTCAAACATTCTTAGCCTAGCCTTTCTCCACAAGCATATTTTACCATTCTTCATAGAATAACTTTTTTTGCTTCCTATGAAAGGATTAGAGTTTTCAAATTAAATTATAACTATTTCCTAAATTTTTTTGTTTTCATACAATTTTTCTATGTGGCGGAAGTTGTTCTCTCTGCATTTTTAGTGTTTATTGCTCCCGAGCATCTGCCACATACAAAAACTATCTTCCCCGTTAGCCTTCCTTTGATATTACTGCACCTCTTATGTGTCCATAGTTTACACTGGGTACATCTTATAGAGCTTCTACCTATGCCTCTACTACAGATCGAGCAGAGCCATCTACCTGAAGGGATTTGTGGTTTGCGTGCCTTCCTACTTATTAGGACTTTGGTTTTAGCTAGGTTGATTTTAAGGCCCTTCGATTCTAATCCTTGTTTACACACTTGAAACTTCTCCTCCAGTTCTGATAGTGACTCAGCAATTAGAACAAGGTCATCAGCAAAGAGGAGCTCCCAGGGGCATCCTGTCTTGAATTCCTCCGTTATTGCCTGCAGGACTATGATAGATAGGTGGGGGCTGAGGAGTGAACCTTGGTGGACCCCTACCTCTACCCTGAATTCTTCAGTGTACTCGTTGCCAACTCTCACCTTACTTACAGTGTCCCTGTACATGGCTCGCACAGCTCTCACTAACCATTCATCTATCCCTAGTTTCCTCATTGACCACATAAGGGATCGAGGGACCCTGTCAAAGGCTTTCTCCATGTCAACGAAAGCCAGGTACAGGGGCTTATCTTTGGCTAGGTATTTCTCCTGCAGCTTTCTTACCAGAAATATGGCATCAGTGGTGCTTTTCCCTGGCACAAAACCAAACTGCATCTCATCCAAGCTGACACTCTCCCTAATCAGTTGGGCTATGACCCTCTCCGTAACCTTCATTACCTGATCCAACAGCTTGATACCTGTGTAATTATTTATATCTAAAGCGTCACCTTTACCTTTGTAGCAGTTGATTATTATGCTGCTACACCAGTCATTGGGTATGACTCCTTCGTGTATCAACTGGTTAACTATACGGGTGACTAGGCTATAGCCAACACCGCCAGATATTTTGAGCATCTCTGCAGTAATTCCTGATGGGCCTGGGGCTTTTCCTGTCTTCATACTTCTAATTACCTTATCTACCAAGGTACTGTCAACTCGGATAGCTGGTCCCTCAGTTGGGTCGACATTCGGCAGACTCCCTTTCTCCCATTCATTTTCTTTATTCAGCAACTTTTTCATAGTGGCGTCTCCAAACCTCTCTCTTTGCAGTCACATTTAGCACAAGTGAACCATTATCCATGCGAACACATTTCTCTCCTACCACATCACGATTCTCTCTCACACACTGTCTTGCAACAGCCTTTTGTCCTCACGGCGCAGAACATAGACAAATTTTTTCTTATCTGCTTCTCCTCTGGCTAAATAAACCTGCCTCCTAGCATCCCTTCTGGCAGTCTGACACACTTCACCCATATAGTTAATCAGGATGTATAGAAAGTTGATTTGTTATTGGGCTCCTAGACTGAACAATTGCATGATCTTGTATGGATCTGAGAGTAATTTGACTGCTATTTCTAGCCACCCCACGTTAGCCTTGTTAATCATGTGAATGTCTAAAGAACTGAAAGTTATTTTAACAGTTGACAAACCAAATTCTAGTCAAGAACTCGTTTAAAAATTGCTGAGTCTTAACAGAAACCATTAACATTTGAAGTAATAGACTTATTTTTAAAGGTGTGTGTGTGTGTGTGAAGGTAGGTGGTAGAAAAAGGTCTCTTGTTTAAGAATCAATATATTTATCCCTATACCTCATAATTGACACAAAACTTAAGAAGATAAATGGTTTGACAATAATATTAATAAATTCTTACTTTTTCGGTGGAGGATAAACAGCAACTTCGAGAATTTATGACTGGAAATTCTTCTGTTGACTTATTTCACAATTCTTAGAAGCTGGCCAAATATTTTTCAGTGATTTATCAATAAGAAAAACCACATGATATTTCTGACGGCGGTCGATATTCATTTCTCTCAGTTTATCACAGATACAGAAAAGTTTTCCTGTTTGTTTACAATCGTTACTCATCGAAATCCATTTTAAGTAATATGTATTCATAAAAGCACAAACTTATAAACAATTTTCAGAGAAAAAACAAGACAAATATTTCCAGATTGAAGAGAAATAAAAGTTCCAAATGGAGGACAACATTCCAGAACATTCCAGTAGAATTTTGTCGTCTGGATTAAAGTGAAACAAGTGTGACGTAAATCTGACGTCACTCGTGCACTTTCGTTTGTTTCCGTAGAATTTATCAAATTAAAAAAACGCAAAGTTAATATATTTTCTGAAATTGCAAATTATTTAGAATATAAAAAGGGGTACTAGTATCGTAGAGTGGTCCCGGTTTGCGCACACGCGCAAACGCGCGTGCGCGTTAGCCAGACGGAGGCAGCCGATCCAACGAGCTGACTGGCGCATGCACGATATATACGATATATACTTGTATCGATATATACTTGTATACGATATATACTTGTATATATACGATATATACTTGTATCGCTCGTCCCCGGTTTGCGCACGCGCGAATCGCGGACGTGCGATACAAGTATATATCGTATGTATACTCTTTTACTTGTTTCAGTCATTTGACTGCGGCCATGCTGGAGCACCGCCTTTAGTCGAGCAACTCGACCCCGGGACTTATTCTTTGTAAGCCCAGTACTTATTCTATCGGTCTCTTTTTGCCGAACCGCAAAGTTACAGGGACGTAAACACACCAGCATCAGTTGTCAAGCAATGCTAGGGGGACAAACACAGACACACAAACACATACACACACATACATATATATACATATATACGACAGGCTTCTTTCAGTTTCTGTCTACCAAATCCACTCACAAGGCATTGGTCGGCCCAGGGCTATAGCAGAAGACATTTGCCCAAGATGCCACGCAGTGGGACTGAACCCGGAACCATGTGGTTGGTTAGCAAGCTACTTACCACACACCCACTCCTGCGCCTATATATTTACTCTTTTACTCTTTTACTTGTTTCAGTCATTTGACTGCGGCCATGCTGGAGCACCGCCTTTAGTCAAGCAAATCGACCCCGGGACTTATTCTTTGTAAGCCCAGTACTTATTCTATCAGTCTCTTTTGCCGAACCGCTAAGTGACGGGGACGTAAACACACCAGCATCGGTTGTCAAGCAATGCTAGGGGGACAAACACAGACACACAACATACACACATACATATATATATATAACATATATACGACAGGCTTCTTTCAGTTTCCGTCTACCAAATCCACTCACAAGGCATTGGTCGGCCCGGGGCTTTAGCAGAAGACACTTGCCCAAGATGCCACGCAGTGGGACTGAATCCGGAACCATGTGGTTGTTTAGCAAGCTACTTACCACACAGCCACTCCTGCGCCTATTTATATAAATGTTTTGTAATTTTAATTTTGCTTGTGAAATGAAACAGTTGTAGGTGAATATGTTAGCAAATTTTTATCCATTAGATTTGATTGCTATTTCTAGCAGTTAAGCAATGATTTAATTGATCGGACATTGTTCCATTAGAATAGAAGAGTGTGATCTGAAGGAGATTTGACTGCTACTTCTAGAACGTCAAGCATCTATTTAGAGGATCTAACATTGGTCCCTTAGGATAGAAAAGTGTGATCTGAGGAAGATTTGATTGCTATTTCTAGCAAGTCAAGAAACTATTTTGAGGATCTGACATTAGTCCATTAGAATAGAAAAGCGTGAGCTGAGGAAGATTTGACTGTTATTTTTAGCAAGTCAAGCAACTTATTTAGAGGATAATAACATTGGTCCATTAGTATAGAAAAGTATGATCTGATCTGATGAGATGTGACTGCTATTTCTAGCAAGTCAAGCATCTATTATTAGTATCTGACATTGTTCCAATAGAATAGTAAAGTGTGAGCTGAGGAAGATTTCACTGCTACTTCTAGCAAGTAAATCAATTAGCGTGAGCTGAGGAAGATTTGACTGTTATTTTTAGCAAGTCAAGAAACTTTTGAGGTTCTGACATTGGTCCATGAGAATAGAAAAGTGTGATCTGATTAAGATTTGACTGCTATTTCTAGCAAGTCAAGAAACTATTTAGAGGATTTGACATGTTCTATTAGAATAGAAAAGTGTGATCTGATTAAGATTTGACAGTTATTTCTAGCAAGTCAAGCAAGTATTTAGAGGATGTGACATTGGTCAATTAGAATAGAAAAATGTGATCTGAGGAAGTATAGGCTACTATTTCTGTCAAGTTAAGCAACTATTTAGATGATCTAACATTTGTCTATTAGAATGGAAAAGTGTAATCTCAGGAAGATTTGTCTGCTCTTTCTAGCAAGTCAAGAACTATTAAGAACATCTGACATTGGTCCATTAGAAGAGAAAAGTGTCATCTGAGGGAGATTTGACTGTTATTTCTACCAAGTCAAGCAACTATTTAGAGGATCTGACGTTGGTCCTTTAGAGTGTCTGACATTGGTCTATTAAATAGAAAAGTGTGATCTGAGGAAGATTTTATAGATATTTCTAGCAAGTCAAGGAACTATTTAGAGGATCTGACATTGGTCCATTAGAAAATAAACGAGTGATCTGAGGAACATTTGATTGCTATTTCTAGCAAGTCAAGATTTTATTTAGACGATCTGACATTCTTCCATTAGAGTAGAAAAGTGTGATCTGAGGAAGGTTTCACTGCTATTTTTAGCAAGTCAAGCAACTATTTAGAGTAACTGGAATTTATCCATTAATACAGAAAAGTGTGATCTAAGGGAGATTTGACTGTTATTTCTAGCAAGTGAAGCTTTTATTTAGACGATCTGACATTCTTCCATAGAATAGAAAAGTGTTGTCTGAGGTAGATTTGACTGCTACATCTTGCAAAGAAAGCACATATTTAGAGGATCTGACATTTGTCGATTAGAATAGAAAATTGTGATCTGAGGGAGATTTGACAGCTATTTCTATCAAGTCTAGCAATTATTTTGAGGTCTTGACATTGTTCCATTAGAATAGAAACGTGTAATCTGAGTAAGATTTGATTGCTATTTCTAGCAAGTCAAGCTTTTATTTAGACGATCTGACATTGTTCCATTAGAATAGAAAAGTATGATCTAGGGAATACTTGACTGCTATTTCTAGCAAGTGAAGCAACTATTTAGAGGATCTGATATTGTTCTATTAGAATAGAAAAGTGTGATAATACGGAGATTTGACTAATATTTCTAGCAAGTCAAGGAACTATTTAGAGGATCTGACATTAGTCATTAGAATAGAAAAGCGTGAGCTGAGGAAGATTTGACTGTTATTTTTAACAAGTTAAGAAACTATTTAGAGGCTCTGATATTGGTCCATGAGAATAGAAAAGTGTGATCTGATTAAGATTTGACTGCTATTTCTAGCAAGTCAAGCAACTATTTAGAGGATTTGACATTGTTCCATTGGAATAGAAAAGTGTGATCTGAGAAAGATTTGACTGCTATTTCTAGCAAATCAAGCAAGTATTTAGAGGATCTGATATTGGTCCATTAGAATAGAAAAGTGTGATCTTAAGAAGGTTGACTGCTATTTTTTGCAAATCAAGCAACTATTTAGAGGTTGTGACAATGGCCCGTAAGAATAGAAAAGTTTGATCCAAAGGAAGTTTTGACTCATCTTTCTAGCAAGTGAAGGAACTATTTAGAGAATCTGTCATTGGTCTTTTAGAATAGAAAAGTGTGATCTGAGGAAGATTTGTCTCCTCTTTCTAGAAAGTCAAGCAACTTTTAAGAGCATGTGACATTGGTCATTAGAATAGAAATGTGTGATCTGAGGGAGATTTGACTGCTATTTCTAGCAAGTCACGCTTTTATTTAGATGATCTGACATTGTTCCATTAGAGTAGGAAAGTGTGATCTCAGGAAGATTTGACAGCTATATCTACCAAGGAAAGCAAATATTTAGATGATCTAACATTGGTCAATTAGTATAGAAAATTGTGATCTGAGGGAGATTTGACTGCTAATTCTACCATGTCAAGCAACTATTTAGAGATCTTGACATTGTTCCATTAGAATAGAAAATTGTGATAATACGGAGATTTGACTACTATTTCTATCAAGTCAAAGAACTATTTAGAGGATCTGACATTGGTCCATTAGAATAGAAAAGCTTGAGCTGAGGAAGATTTGACTGCTATTTCTAGCAAGACAAGCAACTATTTAGAGGATCTGACATTGGTCTATTAAATAGAAAAGTGTGATCTGAGGAAGATTTGTCTCCTCTTCCTAGCAAGTCAAGCAACTATTAAGATCATCTGACATTTGTCCATTAGAATAGAAAAGTTTGATCTGAGGAAGATTTTATAGATATATCTAGCAAGTCAAGGAACTATTTAGAGGATCTGACATTGGTCCATTAGAAAATAAACGAGTGATCTGAGGAACATTTGATTGCTATTTCTAGCAAGTCAAGCTTTTATTTAGACGATCTGACATTCTTCCATTAGAGTAGAAAAGTGTGATCTGAGGAAGGTTTCACTGCTATTTTTAGCAAGTCAAGCAACTATTTAGAGTAACTGGCATTGATCCATTAATACAGAAAAGTGTGATCTAAGGGAGATTTGACTGTTATTTCTAGCAAGTGAAGCTAATATTTAGAGGATTTGATATTGTTCCATTAAAATAGAAAAGTCTGATATAAGGAAGGTTTGACTCCTATTTCTGTCAAGTCTAGCAACTATTTAGAGGATCTGACATTGTTCAATTAGAATAGAAAATTGTGATCTGCTGAAGATTTGATTGCTATTTCTAGCAAGTCTAGTAACTATTTAGAGGATCTGACATTGGTCCATTAGAGTAGAAAAGAGTGATATGATGAAGATTTGACAGCTATTTCTAGCAAGTCAAGCTTTTATTTAGATGATCTGACATTCTCCCATTAGAATAGAAAAGTGTGGTCTGAGGAAGATTTGACTGCTACATCTTGCAAGGAAAGCAAATATTTAGAGGATCTGACATTTGTCGATTAGAATAGAAAATTGGATCTGAAGGAGATTTGACTGCTATTTCTATCAAGTCTAGCACTATTTAGATATCTTGACATTGTTCCATTAGAATAGAAAAGTGTAATCTGAGTAAGATTTGATTGCTATTTCTAGCAAGTCAAGCATCTATTATTAGGATCTGACATCGTTCTATTAAAATAGAAAAGTGTGATCTAAGGAAGACTTGACTGCTATTTCTAGCAAATCAAGCTTTTATTTAGACGATCTGACATTGTTCCATTAGAATAAAAAAGTGTAATCTGATGAAGATTTGATCGCCATTTCTTGCAAGTGAAGCAACTATTTAGAGGATCTGATATTGGTCCATTAGAATAGAAAAGTGTGATCTTAGGAAGGTTGACTGCTATTTCTTGCAAATCAAGCAACTATTTAGAGGTCATGACAATGGTCCATAAGAATAGAAAAGTTTGATCGAAAGGAAATTTTGACTGCTCTTTCTAGCAAGTGATGGAACTATTTAGAGAATCTGTCATTGGTCTTTTAGTTAGTTAGTTAGTTAGTTAATTTTTTGGCTCAAAAAGCAAACAGCAAGGCCATGTAGGGGGACAAGGAGTTATGTACAGGGTGGTGTTCATGTAAAGAGTTCAGGCCACTTGAGGTCAAGGGAGACTTTGAACCGAGCGGTCATCGGCATCTTCACCATCTCATCTGGCAGCTTATTCCACTGATCCGCAACTCGGACGGAGAAAGCCCCTATCCTTCAATTGAGATGAAATCGTCGCAGATAGAGCTTTTCGGAATGACCCCGCAGCCGATGCTCTGGAGCAGGAGTGAAGAACAGCTCTTTCGAGAGGTTACACTTTCCGCTTATGATGTTGTGAGCAAGAATGAGATCTCCATGGCGTCGTCGTTTTTCTAGAGAATAAAGGTCGAGCGTCTTCAGCCTTTAGAATAGAAAAGTGTGATCTGAGGAAGATTTGTCTCCTCTTTCTAGAAATTCAAACAACTATTAAGAGATGTGACATTGGTCATTAGAATAGAAATGATGATATGGTGTAGAATAGAATGAGTGATCTGAGGGAGATTTGACTGCTATTTCTAGCAAGTCAAGGAACTATTTAGAGGATCTCACATTGGTCTATTAGAATAGAAAAATGTCATCTAAAGGAGTTTTGACTGCTATTTCTAGCAAAGCAAGCAACTATTTAGAGGATATGACATTGGTCTATTAGAATAGAAACGTGTGATCTGAGGAAGATTTGTCTCCTCTTTCTAGCAAGTCAAGCAACTATTAAGAGTATCTGACATTGGTCTATTAGAATAGAAAAGTGTGATATAAGGAAGATTTTCCTGTCAATTATAGCAAGTCAAGCAACTATTTAGAAGATCTTATATTGGTGCATTAGAATAGAAAAGTCTGATCTGAAGAAGATTTGATTGTATTTCTAGCAACTCTATCAACTATTTAGAATGTCTGACATTGTTCCATTAGAATAGAAGCGAGTGATGTGAGGAACCTTTGATTGCTATTTCTAGCAATTGCAGCTTTAACTTAGAGGATCTGACATTGGTCTATTTGAATAGAAAAGTGTGATCTGAGGGAGATTTGACTGCTATTTCTTGCCAGACAACCAACTATTTAGAGGATCTGATATTGGTCCACTAGTATAGAAAATTGTGATCTGAGGGAGATTTGACTGCTATTTCTTGCCAGACAACCAACTATTTAGAGGATCTGACATTGGTCCATTAGAAAAGAAAGGTTTCATCTGAGGGAGATTTGACTGCTATTTCTAGCAAGTCTAGCAACTGTTTAGATGATCTGATATTGGTCCATTAGAATAGAAAAGTGTGATCTGAAGGAGATTTGTCTGCTATTTTTAGAAGCAGCTATTTAGAGGATCTGACATTGTTCCATTAGGATAGTAAAGTGATCTGAGGAAGGTTTGATTGCTATTTCTAGCAAGTGAAGCAACTTATTTTGAGGATCTGACATTGGTCCATTAGTATAGAAACGTTTGATCTGATGGAGATTTGTCTGTTATTTTTTGCAAGTCAAGAAACTATTTAGAGGTTCTGACATTGTTCCATTAGAATCGAAGAATGTAATCTGAGGAGGATGTAATTTCTATTTCTAGCCAGTCAAGCAACTATTTAGAGGATCTGATATTGTTCCATTAGAATAAAAAAGTGTGATAATACTGAGATTTGACTACTATTACTAGCAAGTCAAGGATCTATTTAGAGGAGCTGACATTGGTCCATTAGAATAGAAAAGCATGAGCTGAGGAAGATTTGACTGTTATTTTTAGGAAGTCAAGAAACTATTTAGAGGTTCTGACATCAGTCCATGAGAATAGAAAAGTGTGCTCTGATTAAGATTTGACTGCTATTTCTAGCAAGTAAAGCAACTATTTAGAGGATTTGACATTGTTCCATTAGAGTAGAAAAGTGTGATCAGAGGAACATTTGATAGCTATTTCTAGCAAGTCAAGCTTTTATTTAGATGATCTGACATTCTTCCATTAGAATAGAAAACTGTGATCTCAGGATGTTTTGACTGCTATTTCTAGCAAGTCAAGCAACTATTTAGAGGGTCTGACATTGGTCTATTGGAATAGAAAAGAGTGATCTGAAAAAGATTTGTTTCCTCTCTCTAGCAAGTCAAGCAACTATTAAGAGTTCGTGACATTGGTCGATTAGAACAGAAAAGTCTGATCTGAGGGAGAATTGACTGCTATTTCTAGCAAGTGAAGCAATTATTTTGCAGATCTGACATTGTTCCATTAGAGTAGAAAAGTGTGATCTAAGGAAGACTTGACTGCTATTTCTTGTAAGTTAAGAAACTATTTAGTGGCTCTGGCATTGGTCCATAAGAATAGAAAAGTGTGATCTAATTAAGATATGACTGCTATTTCTAGCAAGTCAAGCAACTATTTAGAGGATTTAACATTGTTCCATTTGAATAGAAGTGTGATCTGAGGAAGATTTAACTGTTATTTCTAGCAAGTCAAGCTTCTATTTAGACAATCTGACATTGGTCAATTAGAATAGAAAAATGTGATCTGAGGAAGATTTGTCTGCTCTTTCGAGCAAGTCAAGCACTATTAAGAGCATCTGACATTTGTCCATTAGAATAGAAAAGTGTGATCTGAGGGAGATTTGACTGTTATTTCTACCAAGTTAAGCAACTATTTAGAGGATGTGACATTGGTCCATTAGAATAGAAAAGTGTGATCTGAGGAAGATTTTACAGTTATTTCTAGCAAGTCAAACAACTATTTAGAGGATGTGACATTGGTCCATTAGAATAGAAATGTGTGATAATACGGAGATTTGACTATTTCTAGCAAGTGAAGCTACTATTTAGAGGGTCTAAAATTGTTCCATTAGAATAGAAAAGCGCAATATGAGGAAGATTTGACTGCTATATCTTGCAAGTCAAGTAATTATCTAGAAGATCTGACATTAGTCCATTAGTATAGAAAAGTGTGATCTGAGGAAGATTTGATTGCTATTTCTAGCAATCTGGTGACCCCATAGGTATATCAAAAAAGCTTCTAGTATCTTTCCTAGCCCATAATTTATTATTATAATTGAAGTTCTGATAATAAATTAATACCTACTAAATCAGTAGCCTGAGCAGAATCTGGTGACCCCATAGGTATATCAAAACAGTTTCTAGTATCTTTCTTAGCCCATAATTTATTATTATAATTGAAGTTCTGATAATAAATAAATACCTAGTAAATCATTAGCCTGAGCAGAATCTGATGCTCCCAAAGGTATATCTAAAAAGCTTCTAGTATCTTTCCTAGATCATAATTTATCATTATAATTGAAGTTCTGATAATAAATACCTACTAAATCAGTATCCTGAGCAGAATCTGTTGCCCCCATAGTTATATCCCAAAAGTTTCTAGTATCTTTCCTAGCCCAAGGTGATAAAGGTGGTGCTCCAGCATGGCCACAGTCAAATGACAAACAAATAAAAGAGTATAAAGACTATATATATATGTTATTCGCCCTAGTTGGTTTGAGTACAACTTGCTCCATGAATAAGGGATATATATATATATATATATATATATATATATTATATATATATATATATATACATATATATATATACACATATATATATATATACATACACATATATATATATATATTTTTCTCTAGTATCAGCTCAGAGCTGCGGTCATGCTGATGCACCGCCGTTTTGTGCTACACTGTTATTGCGAAGAACCTCGTCTAATATGTGGCACTTGGTGAAGAATGGAATTTCATATAGCTACCCTCATTTGCACCTCTTGCCGTGAGGTAGGCTCATCTGGGACTCTCGACAGGAAGAGGTCTAGCTTTGATTTAAAAGCCTCTACATCTACTTTGTGCAAGTTCCTCAGACTCTTTGGGAGAATATTAAAAAGCTGTGGGCCCTTGAAACCCAGGCTGTTGCAGAAGCTGGTCCTGAAGCGTGATGGCATTGCTGGGATATTTGGCACTATGCAGTGTCGTCCCGTTCTAGCATTGGTGTAGCTTACAATGCCAAAATTTGGTACAATTCCTTCCAGGATCTTCCAAACATATATTACTGCATACCTCTCCCGTCTTCTCTCCAGGGAGTAGAGTCTTAGCTGTTTCAACCTTTCCCAGTTGCTGAGCTGTTGCAAAGAGAGGATCTTCTTTGTAAATCTTCTCTGGATTGCTTCAAGGTCCGCTGTTAATTTTACACTGGTGGGTGACCATAGTTGTGAGCAGTAATCCAGGCGGCTGAGGACGAATGTCCGCCAGAGGACCATCATGGTTTCCTTATCTCTGGTTCTGAATGTTCTTAGGATCCACCCAGCCAGTCGTCTGCACTTTGTCGCTATCCGGCTAATGTGCACTTGGAAAGAGTTATCATCACTCATGTCGATACCCAGGTCCCTCACAGACTTAGGTTCTAGGATTGAAATTCCCTGTGGACCGATGTATCCTGTAAGTTTAATATTCAGTTTTGGATGCTGGTAGCGCAGGGCCTGGAATGTTTCAGCATTAAACTGCATATTATTATCCTCAGCCCATCTGTAGATTTAGTCCAACTCCTGCTGCAGGTGTGCAACATCGCTGGGGTTCTGTATTTTCTGCGAGACTTTCTGCATTTTCTGTATTTTCTGCATAGCTGGCCAGAGTGGCTATCCGGGCATTTGAGGGCATATCTGAGAGGGCCACTATAAAAAGCAGTGGTCCCAAGACAGTGCCCTGTGGAACATCGCTCACTATTTGTGTGTTCATAGAGGTGGCTCCATTAACCACTACTGCCTGACTCCTATCTTTCAGGAAGTCATGTAACCACACTCCAAGTTTTCCAGCTATGCCGAGGTCACGCAGTTGGTGGCATATCATACCATTATCCACCTTGTCAGAAGCTTTTACAAAATCAAGGTAGATTACGTCCACATTTGATTTGTTGAGTAACTGCCTCAACACTCATCATAATGTTGTAAGAGCTGGGTCAGGCGGCTCCTACCTGGTCGAAAACCATGCTGGGTATCACTCAGCAAGTTATTTTCCTCAAGGAATGCGATTAGTTTCTTTCTGACTATCCGTTCCATGACTTTGCTGATGTGTGAGGTCAGAGAGATAGGCCTATAGTTTTGGGCATCTGCCCTACTTCCCCCTTTATGTATTGGGTATATTATTCCCTCCTTCAGCCTGCTTGGCAGTTTGCCATTCGCAAGAAAGCTCTGGAAGAGAATCTTGAGGGGTTTTGCCAGGGCATGCTTACACGCTTTGAGGAGGATGGCTGGGAAACCATCTGGACCAGCACACACACACACACCACACACACACACACACACACACACACACACACACATATATATATATATATAATATATATATATATATATATATATATATATATACTAGCAGCATAGCCCGCCGTTGCCCCCTCGAACACAAGTTGGGTTCGGACCACAGCTAAGCCCTACCTAATCCTAACTTAACGCATCTACAGCCCAACATTGCTCGGATTTGAAGCAAAAGGAAAACATATGCCATTTCTAGTAACCTTTATTATAAAAGCGCCAAAAATCGACTAAATCGCCTGAAATCCGCCAACTATTTAACAAAAGTCAGTTTTGTAGGGTTCGCATGGTCGGTCTCAAAGTGATATGGTTTTGTCGATTTCTCCCAATACTTGTTAACTGCATTGACAAAAGGTCGTTAGTTTGACATTTAATGCAAACTTGATGTCCAACGTCGGTGTAGGGAAAATCTATGTGAACTTTCAAAAAATATCGCAGAAAAATCGGTTTGCTATGTGTGCCACATATGATGTAATTAACCGATTTTTTCCAGTAATAACGTATCCTATTGGAATCAAAAGGGCCATATAGCTCCTTGGAGCAGACATGATGCTCGCTGTGAATTTCATAAAAAATTCCTGCCAATTTGTTAAAGATATTGTTGAAAATATGTCATCTTGAATTTGAACGCGATTTCCCAAAATGGCATGATTTTATCGATTTTTTTATGATGGTAAGGTATTGCATGGAAAACTAACGTCAGAATTAAGTTCCTTAGGGTAACATTAAGCTTCACCATGAGTTTGGTGAAAATTGATTGCAAGTTGCGAAAACTACAACGGAAAATCTGTTGCATATGAAAAGCTTAGATTCTCGACCCCATGTCGAATCTATCGATTTTTTTCAGAACTGGGGGAACTTTTCAAAATTTTCGGTGTGTTAGTTTTGAATTATGACATTGGGCTATGTGTGTGTCAAGTTTCATCAGAATCGGTTCAAAGCCGTGGTCAGGGTGTGGGTACGCGTGGCTCCTTCGTGAAGTGTTTTCAACTATAGCCTCGAGCCGACCAAAGACTTCTGAGTGGATTTGGTAGACGGAAACTGAAAGAAGTCCGTCGGATATATGAATATAGGCGCAGGAATGGCTGTGTGGTAAGTAGTTTGCTTACGAACCATATATTTTCGGGTTCATTCCCACTGCCTGGCATCATGTGCAATTGTCTTCTACTATAGCTCCGGGTCGACCAAAACCTTGTGATTGGATTTGGTGGAAGGAAACTGAAATAATCCAGTCGTATATGTGTTTATATATATATATATATATATATATGTGTGTGTGGTGTGTGTGTGTGTGTGTGTGTGTGGTGTGTGTGTGTGTGTGTGTGTGTGTTTGTATGTCTGTGTTTGTCCCCAAGCATCGCTTTACAACTGATGCTAGTCTGTTTACGTCCCCGTGACTTAGAGTTTCAGCGAAAGAGACCGATAAATAATTACTATGCCTACAAAGAATAAGTCCTGGGGTCGATATGTTCGATTAAATGTGGTGCTGCAGCATGGCCATAGTCAAATTACTGAAACGAGTAAATGAGAGTAAAAGAGTATATAGCGACAAAAGTCTATGACCTGTTCACTAGGGAGATAGCTGAAAATATCTCCTAAGAGTTACTTCCCTAACATCATATAATACGTTTCATGTAATTTCTGTAATAGGTGTGTTTGTTTTTCGCCTGTGAAAGGGGACACGAGCATGCGCGCACATACAGACACACATACACATGCAAGTAATCTGCTGGTACCTTTAACAAATAAACATTGACTAGCTGATCATTTACATTTCATTACGCCCCACAAATATATAAAGTAATGATATTATCTAGTACTACCCTTCGGACATAATCAAGTTTCTTTTTTGCTTTAGATAGTATATATGTGTGTGTGGGTATATACACGTATATCTGTATGTGTGTATATATATATATATATATATATATAATACTGGAGCACCGCCTTTAGTCGAGCAGTACGTCCGCAGCACTTATTCTTTGTAAGCCTAGTATTTATTCTTATTCTCTTTTCCCGAACCGCTAAAATACAGGGAGGAAAACACACCAGCATCGGTTGAAAATCAACAACTACAGTCAATCGAAGATAATGACCAAACTGTCCACTCTTATCCACCAGTTCCAACAAGATTTAACAAAAAAGGAGACAAATTACTTGAGTAGATTTGACTGCAAAGCCAGTAACGTCTGTGGACTTCCCAAAATCTACAAAAGTTAGGCCAGAAACGAAACCTGTAACAAGTTAACTTCTATACTCATAAATATTCCACACCCGAGAGATCTCCGAATGAGACCAATTATGGCCGATCCAGTATGTTGATACGGGGGGGCATTGGGTGCTTAGCACTCGCAGCTAGAATATCAGCCCCCTCCACGCCAGGATGAGAATTTGTTTTATCCACTTGTGAAATTAATGCATTGTCGCCATATGAGAAAAATATGAGCAACTTCTGAAGTCACTAAAGGTGCAATAAATTGAACTTCTTTTGATTTAGTAGTTAGTGATCTGCAAATGTGGGTATCTTAGAGATGCTTAAAGTGTTTGTTGTAGTTGTAATTGTCGCACACACACAAACGAATAAAAACACACAGTCGCTCACACAGAAATGAAAACATTCTCACACACACACACAAACACTGAAATGAAAATACCCACACACTCACACACACACATATAAATAAAAACAGTCCCCGACACACAAATACTGAAAAAAATACTCACACACAGACACACACTCACATACGCACAAACACACACACACACACACACCACACACACACACACACACACACACGCACACATAGAAATGATAATACACAGCTACACATCCAAACACTCACACACTCACACACACGCACAAATACACAAACACAGGAATGAAAATAGTCACACACACACACTCACACATGCACAAACACACACACATAGAAATGAAAATACGCAGTTACACATCCAAACACTCACACACTCACACGCACACAAACACACACACAGAAATGAAAATAGTCACACACACTCACACACAAACGTACGCACCCACACACAGAAATGAAAACACAGTTACACACTCACACACACACCTAGAAATCAAAACACACATTTACACACGCCCTCACTCACACACACATACACACGCGCACGCAAAAACATTGAACTGGAAAGACTCTGTCACACATACGCGCTCCCACACAGACACAGAAATGAAAGCACACACACACACATTGGCTGACCTGCACTCACACACAATTTCTTCAGAATGTCACGGTTTTATGGTCAACATATTTAAAGCATAAATACCTTCAGGTGTGCATCTTTGCATGCATCTGTGTGCATGTTCGGACGTATGTGTGTTTGTGCATGGGTGAGCACAGCCCACACATATGCCCCGCTAACTTTACGGTTCGACAAAAGAGTAAAAAAGTTAGAAGTACAAAGCTTCCAAAGGATAAGCCCTGGGGTACGTTTTGTTTGACTAAAGGCTGTGCTCGGGCATATGCATAAATATATATATATATATATATATATATATATATATAATATATATATATATATATATATATATATATATATATATATATATATATATATATATATATATATATATATATGCATACATACATATATGCATAAATATATATATATATATATAATATATATATATATACATACATATATATATATATACATACATATATATATATATATATATAATATATATACATACATACATATACATACATAGATATATTTATATATACATACATACGTATATACGTGTATTTACCCACACACGCATATATCTTATATATATATATATATATATATATATATATATATATATATATGCTTACATACATATATACATAGTTATATGCATGTATATATATATATATA
>NC_043022.1:67187-77187 GCF_006345805.1 Octopus sinensis
CAAACGTACACACATAAATAGATACATATGCACACATACAAATGCATGCTTACACACACATGCATGCATACATGCATACATACATACAAACATACATGCATGTATAAGCACATACACACACACACACACACACTGATCCACGCACATGCGCACAAACAAACAAAAAGGAACGCTGTGTGAGTCAAAACTATTGAAATGTTTGCAAGACGCAACGAAAATTTTAGAAAAATAAAAAAGAAATAAGTGGAAATTTCATCGGTGAGTGTTGTGTTGAATTATAAGAAAACAAAAGAGAATGACTCCCCAGATACAACAAATTAATAGAAGATATGTATGGGAACATTTCTCGAAAATTGTATAAAGAAAGAAAATTTAGAGAAAACTCGCCAGCGATATTTCAAGCTTAGATGTCACGTGAGGTAATAATAATACCTCTTAATTTTGCCATAAAGCCAGCAATTTTAGGGGAAGAGTTAGTCCATTATTTCGACCCCGTTGCTAAATTATCTCAACGATCCCGGAAGGATGAAATACAAATCCAAACTCGGGGAATTTGAACTCAGAACGTAAAGACGCATAAAATTTCACTACTTATATTTGCCCAACGTACTAACGGACCTGTCAACTCATAATAATAATGTCTTCGTTATTAGCCACGGGGTCCAATCACAAAACAGGGACGGACAATGAATCACAAGGGGCAAGTGGAGTTTAGCACAAAACCTCGTGTATAGAATTAAAAGAAGTACAATTCGCTCAACTAAAGTTCAACAATAAAATTCTACAAAAGGGAGTTCAACTTAGGGTCAACCGAGGAACCCTACATATCCTGATTACCCTGACTGTTAGGGTCTCCTCAACTTTTGCTTACAAGCGTGGGCCCATTCACATAGGTGTGTTTTGGCCATATCTATCAATCTGTATACTCTAAGTGGCCAGGGTATTGCATCCTCGAATGGTAAATCGTTGGTGTGTCAGCTGAAATGCCTTACCGTATAGACAACACATTGATCTCGTAAGTGTCACGTTGTGGAAATAAACGCAATTACCAAACTTTCATTCATAAGACCTTTTACTATTTCGTTTCGTTGAATTTCAATTTGTACATTTGTACAACCGATTGCGTACAAGCGCATATGTAAAACTACGTCCTTTATTTTTTAATCATCATCTACTGATATCAAAATAGAAATATTTTCTATCAGGCGCCATTTGTGATTCCAAGGGTCAAAATTTGGCCAAAATGGGTTGAGAATCTTAGCTTTATAATATACTAAATCAGATCTGCAAGTATAGATATATGCTCTTCTGACATACTCTCCCCTCCTCCTCCCATCATTGGGACAATGCATAGAACCGTTTGTAATTGCTAACTTGGTTTGGTTTTTGTTGGTCTTTCTCTCCTCTAATATTTTAGTCTGGATACGGCCCTGTTCTGGGTCTCTGCATTTTGAGTTCAAATCCCAGCTGCTTGTAGATCGCAACGAGAAACCACACCAGTATTCATCTCAAGTCTTGTCATTGCAGCCGTTGTTCTAGAAATTTATTTAACGGTGGCTGTGCAGGATGTGGGGCCTCCCAGTTCGTACAGAGAGTACTGGAGTAGGTTCACAAGCATAAGATCCGCCCAAGGACAGACCACCGAGAGACTATAAATACACGATACGTATATAACTTTCTCCGTTGGATTCGACCTTCGGAAAAACTGAAACATTAATTTTATTTTGCATACGCATACCTGCATTAATGTTTAAACTACACAATTAATTTTAGCCCTTAAAAATATATATTTGCATGTAAGTGATCTGGTTGACAAGCGATTTTTTTTACATGTTTTGGCGTCAAAATTTTGCAGTTTACAAATTTGAATACGAGTAAGAATATGTAATAAGCATGTAAAAAGTATACCTGTATATGTGCAGGTGTATACGATCAGAATGTACACACAAAAATGTGAACATTACGGCTTTTTACGTGTATATATACATACGTCTATATACATACATACATACATACATACATACATACATACAAAGAAAAGAATGTTCTCTAGAGGAACAGATTTTTGCATGCTAGGCTACTGGTTTTAAATTGATATTAATTAAATTAATATTCAATTTATCTCCCTCATTATTTAAATGTTTACATACATACATACATATATATATATATATATATATATATATATATATATATATATATATATATTATACATATATATATATATATATATATATATATATTATATATATATATATTATATATATATATATATATATATATATATATATACACGTTTGTGTGTGTAGTTTTTGTGTGTCCCTGTACACGCATGCGGATGTGTGTGGAGGCACAGGAAAAGCACATAACATAGACTAAAAGAAAAATATGTACACTAACCCATGAATATACACACAAAATAATAATTATAGAAATGACATTATTTTCCAACCTGCCACATTTGTTTTACTTCAGACGTGTCTCGCTTTTATATTTTGGTCTACGATTCTATGGTGATTATTTGCATAATAAACATTTAATGTAGAAATTATATTAAAGAAGTTCCTGTTCGATACCATAGTTAACTTATAAATGTCAGTATTTTCATCTGAAACATTAATAGTTAGTCTCAAAGGGTAATTCATGACTACATATTTTGTGACTATACGGTCCTTGGAGATACCCTTATTTTATCGGAGGGAAATCTGTCATTTATGGTGCTCCTGATTTTTCATCCTATTTAGAACTACAGTGCCTAATATGAGTTCTCCTAGATACAGTACCACTCTTTAAAAAGATTAACCATGAGATGTATTTATGATAATAACAAAGAATGGTGCCAAGTGGAACTATCTGGGATTATCTCGAAAAAGTAGGTTTGTCTCGCTATGTGACAAATAAATTCGTGAAATGAAAACCCTTTCCTCTTTACTGTTGCCAGTTGATATTTCTGCTGCATAAAGAAAATGGGTTCGTGTTTCTTGTTGCTCATGTTCTATTTAGTAGATTCTTCAGGGGTTTGAGATTTCGTTCTCACATTATAATACGACAAAGATTCATCATCAGAATATGAGGTGGAATTCCACGAGGATATTGTTCATTTAACATCTCCACTGGAAAATTTATTGCTCATCTTCATCATTATCATTATCACAATCATCATCATCATCATCCCCATCATACTCCTGATTGTCCTCCACCTATCATCATGACAATTTCCGTCCTCATCTTCGTCATCAGCATCTTCATCGTCGTCGTCGACGTCGCCATCTGGATATGAACTGCAGAATATCATTGTTAAGTTTCAATGCTTCACTAACTTTCGTAGTCAGCACAATCAGGCAGATTCCCAATGTAAGTTATATAAATCAAAAGAGGCAGTTTGTTCATCATTGATGATGTTAACTGGATTTACAATAAATAAAGTGGACTACATCATCGACAATCATTGCTTATGGTATGGCAAGCATACAATCATTAAGCCCAGCATTGTAAGTGAAAATAACATTTCTAATATTCAAGATACAAATACGAAATTCTTGTTGCTCAGCATTTCCCAATTTTTACTGGAAGATGAAGAATTTTCACATATCTCTATAACGGCCAACTCTTCGTGCAGTATTTTTATATTAACATTGCTGAATCTTCGAATTGCATTAGCTGTCTGGTGAAAGTCATCTCCAAATATTAAAAGCTTTTCATTAAATAGATTACCATTTTACATAATTTCCTTTAGAAGTTGGTCAATTATTCGGAGTGTATTACTTGATAAAGTAGAGGAATACTGAAAGACAGGGCATCATTTAACCACTGTCCACAGTTCGTCATACCTTAAGCAGATCAATAGTTATTCTAGTTGCTATATATGGAAGAATGTCTTACTTCTCCCACATACAATGTTCAACAGTGTAAAGTTGTAAAGGTAGTTTTCTCTCAGATCCTCCAGGTGAAAACTGAAACGAAAAATTACTCCCTCTCAGTGGCATCAACTATTCTCTCAAACACAACTATTTGTCTGGAATTGAGTTTTTTTATTCTCCCTTCAACTTAAAATCGTTCCTCCAAAATATTTGTGTGAACATTAGAACGAAAATTAGGACCTGGGTGTGGTAAGCCTAATATTTACAACTAAGACCATGCAAATATAATATCAATTCTGTTTCCTGTAGGAATTATTAAAGGAAATTTCTTTAAAAGTCTTCAATGAATGTACTTTCGTTCTGCTGATACAGTTCTACAAGGTATGTCAGCGTGTTAACTACTTATAGTAATGCATAGTTACGCCTCTGTTGAGATGGGTGAAATATCAATACCTGCAGAATTTTCTAGGCATCCCACTCACTTATCCTCATTACTACGTAAAGTGTGTTTATCTGCTGCTTATGGTAATGTTAAAATACTTCAGCATTTCCTCGAATATAAAATAGTAATAAACGAAGAAGAAATCTATCGGTGCTTCATGGGTGGATAGAAGAAGAAGAAGAAGAAGAAAAAGAAGAAGAAGAAAAAGAAGAAGAAGAAAAAGAAGAAGAAGAAAAAGAAAACGAATAATAATAATAATAATAATAAAATAATAATAATAATAATAATAATAATAATAATAAGAAGAAGAAGAAGAAGAAGAAGAAGAACAACAACAACAGCATGACTGTGCGAAGTTAATCACAGTATATATAGCCTCATATGTAGGTAATAGCGATGACATTTTATAAAGAGCCTCAAGTGTAACAGTAGGAGAAAGGGAAAGCAAAAAACGAAAGGGGTTAAAGAATAAAACAAGATTATCTGACTGGGAAGAGAAGGCTTTGCACGGTAGATTTCCAAAGATAATGGCAGAAGAAAATTATAGTAGTTTCATTAGAGAAGGCTGAAAAGAGAAACCGAAATGTTGCTAGTAGTAGCACAAGATCTAACATTGAGGACTAATTAGATAAAAACCAAGACAGACAAAAAAATTGTTAGATCCCCAATACAGGTTGTGGAAATCAAAGGGGAAAGTGCTACTCGTGATAACCTGGGTTGAATAATCCAGTTGGAGTTCTGTAGATAGCTAGAATTAGACCAGACTGATAAGTGGTATGAATATGAATTTAGTAAATGCTAGAAAATATGAAATATAAGACGTTGTGAGATATTGACATTCTGGCTGGGAGAGTAATAGAAGCTACGAGGCCTCATTTTGTAGTAGAAGATAAAGAGAGCAGTAAGTTCCAGGTAATTGACATCACAAAACCCAATGAGGAGAAAGTCAATATGAAAACTATACAGAAAATAGCAAACTACCCGAACCTAATTACAAAGGCTAGGTAATGTGCGGATAAAATGTATCTCTGTAACTGAATGTGTATTAGGAACTATCCCTAAAGGTTTTACCAAATAAATAGAGGAACTAGGCATAAAACCTAGTTTAATGCGGCACAAGAAAACAATATTATTAGGGACAGATAGGATAATTAGGAAGAAGGTTTTTGGCATAAAAGTTTTTTGTTCTAGCCCCATGTTAGAAATCTTTCCTTTTCTTCAGTCAAATCTGTTGGGCGTATATCAAATAATACTCATTTCTAGTAAAGTCACAGGGCCAGGCTTTTTTTTTCTGGTGGGGAGGATTAGTCGATTATATCAATTCCAGTGTTGCACTGGTACTTAAAAAATCGACCCCGAAAGGATGAAAGGCAAAGTCGACCTCGGCGGAATTTGAACTCAGAACGTAACGAAATAACTATTTTTTTTTTACTACCCACAACGGGCTAAACACAGAGGGGACAAACAAGGACAGACAAACGGATTAAGTCGATTACATCAACCTCAGTGCGTAACTGGTACTTGATTTATCGACCCCGAAATGATGAAAGGCAAAGTCGACCTCGGCAGAAATTGAACTCAGAACGCAGCGGCAGACGAAATAACGCTGGGCATTTCGCCCGGCGTGCTAAGGATTCTGCCAGCTCGCCGTCAACATATTAAAGAACGGCAGTAGCCCAACATGTCGTGTATGTCAACAACAAAATGAAACCATTGATCATGTTGTCTCCAAGTGCAGTCTTCTAGCGCCTACAGAGTATCTCAACAGGCATGATAGAGCTGCACAATATATTCACTGGGTAATTTGCAAAAATCTGGACCTGCCCAATGATAAAACCGGTGGGAACATAAGTCACCTCCAGTGTTGGAAAATAATCACATCTCACTCCTCTGGAACTTCCCCATTCAAACTGACAGAAAGATAGATGCGAATAGGCCAGACATTATATTGAAAGACTTCAAACAAAAATCATGCCTCCTCATTGATATGACTGACTCAATCGATATAAACGTATCTGTCAAGACCTACCAATAACTGAGCAAATAGAAATCAGCAAAATGTGGAACCTGAAGACTAAAACAATACCTGTTGTCATAGTTGCCCTAGGAATGATAGCAAACAGAGATGATTCCTACCTAGCTCAGATACAAGGAAACTCCAAAATGTCAAAGATTCAAAAGATAGTGCTCATGGGAACTGCCCATATCCTACGTAAAATACGGTCTGTGTAACCTCAAATTTTAAAACAAATTCAAAATTTCCTGATGCTTTCTTAAATATTCTCTAGAACAATGCTATATGCAAAAAACAAACTATATGATAGCACAAGCATAACACGAACCCGAACTTCTAAACTGTTGTCTCCTGAGGCCTCTCAGTGAGACTTTTGGAGTCAACTTGTACAAATAGAAAGCAAAAGTCAGATATATAATAATAATAATAATAATAATAATAATAATAATAATAATAATAATAATAATAATAATAATAATAACAACAGCAACAACAACAACAACCACAGCAACCGTTTCTACTAAAGTTACAAAGCCTGAAATTTTGTAGGAGAGGATATATCCATATATGAATCGTAATGGGAGACGTCTATTTCCATTGCTACATAAAAAAAAGGGACAAGAATAGAGTAAGAAAAATATTGGCGACTTACCTGAGTTGAAAGTCAATATTCAGCCGGTCATATACTTCAGTTACTCTGGTGGTGTGCTTTCGTCAACTTTATAAAAAAAAAAAAGTTATGTAAATAATGTATTTAACTATAAACCTCCGTCAGCCACGGCTTAACTATTCTCAACTAATCAACCACTTAAAAGTTTATTTTTTTGAATTGCATATATTTTAATAGCCGTATTTCCTTCTATTCATATATATATATATGTGCGTGTGTGTGTGTGTGATGTGTGTGTGTGTACTTATGTGTATATATATATATATATATATATATATATATTATATATATATATATATATATATATATATTGATAGATAGATAGATAGATAGAAAGAAAGATATATGTATATAGGGATAGTTCACGAAAAAAGCAAAAGTGGTGTGCAAATGTATGTATGCCTGTATGAATATACGGATGCTTGTATTGTCACATTTATCGAGGTCGATGTCCTTGGTATGAATTTATACTGTATCCAGTGGTGAGGTCTTTTGTTCGAGAGTTTCAGGGTCTTGTGAAATATGGAACCACCGCTTAGCCCCTATTGTCTCCCGATCTACTCTGGCCCGGAGTAGTAGCAAATGTCAGGGTCCAACTACAGGTTAACTAATTTATGTCCTGACAATCTGAGCGCGGAGATGCAGAAATAACCTTGGTTGGTGTCACGGCATGCAATAAAAGCACTAAGAAGGAAGGATTCCTTGGTTACTGGCGTCACTGCATCCTTCTAAGAGAAGTGTATTCTGATGGAAAACCTGCTGTTTCACGTAATTAATGTTCATCTCGCTTCAGTCAGTCACAAGGTTCTGAGCACAGACATTCAGAGTGGTACTCATGCTGTAAAGGTGTCTATCACTATAATGCAACGAGGCAAAGGTATCTCTTTCAGATGACCACCTTTGTCATTCAATCTAATGAAGCCCTACAGGGATGGAAGAGCGAACGTGCACAGGAAATCACAACTTTCATCTGTCGCCTTCGATCCAAACCGTGCAGAACGGCAGAGAGACTAAATTGTGATGTGAGAGGTCATGAATGGAAGCCCAGAAATATATATATATATATTACTCCACCACCTACACCACCAAACGGTATACACAGGTGCTTATAATTATCAAGTACTCACCCCGAATTTCTATACTCAACTATATATATATATATAGATATATATATAAATTATATTAGAGATAAAACCACTATTAGGCAAATCAAACAGTGAAAAACATAAAATTTAAAATTTAAATTATTTAAATTTAAAACTTTTTAATTTATATTTATAAATTTTTTATATTTTTTACATATTTTTTAAAATTTTAAATTTATAAATTTTTAACCATTTAAACTTTTAATTTTTTAAAATTTTAATATATATAACTATCAAAAAGTATTAAAAAGTTTAATATAAGATAATAAGTAATATATATACACTTATATACAAGAGTGTATGAACATTTATACACAGAAAGCAGACCCATTACAATAATTCTTACATGCTAAAAAAGACAGTTAATTCCAGATCACGGAAAGATATTTTCTAAAGGTTTTTAGAAATACTTTTTCGTGGTTTGGGTTTAACAGCCTCATTTAGCAAGTATGAAATCCTGTGAAGGGTCGTCTCTGTGTTCATAAATGTTTATACACTGTTATATATGAAAATGTGCTGCCTCATCGATTTTATTACACACGCAGACCTCTTGGTAATAAATAATTCAATTTTTCACCCTTATAAATTTACACAGTATATATATATATATATATATATATATATATATATATATATAAAATATTATTAGAGACAAAACCACTATTTTGCAAAACAAACAAGGAAAGACTTAATCAATACATAAATTTTAATAAATAGTCAAAAAAAACCGCCACTACATTGTTTCTTGTCTTGATCGACAATCTTCAGGTGGACTTCCAATAAGTCAGTTTCAAATTATGACTTCATAATTGAAACTGACTTATTGGAAGTCCACCTGAAGATTGTCGATCAAGACAAGAAACAATTGTAGTGGCGGTTTTTTTGACTATTTATTAAATTTTATGTATTGTTAAGTCTTTCTTTTTGTTTTGCAAATAGTGGTTTTGTCTCTAATAATATTTTATAATATTTTACTATAAAATTGGATTTAATCCTAAATCTGATTTTTTTCCCTGTAAATTTGGATTTATTCCCTAATATTTATTATTATATATATATATATATATTATATAAAAGGGCTTAGTAAAATAGATTACTTTGCCACATACTGACTCATTAGAAATAGTAGCTAAAAAACGTTTTAAAAACTATTTCTAATACTTAAAGAAAATCTCTCTCATATAGTGTTTGCTCAATTCAACTCACGAAAGTATGGGGGTAAAGACATTAAAAATCAAATGCAAAGGTTATTTGAGAACGTACGTTTCTAGATTAGTCAACTCGACATTTCTATCATCAGCTCAGAACTCCTTGTTTGGATTTGAAAACACTGAAAGTGGGAGCATACCCTTTCGGCTTCTTATCGCTTCTGAAGATCTGCTCGAAACTACAGTGCCAGCAACTCAAAATATGCAAGCGAAGAATTTCTGCTCTCCCCTTTCCACCAGCGTGGGTTAAAATCAGTAAACACTATGCTTTTTCGTAAAATCCGAAGCATTAAATAGAGAGAGATGAATTATAATTTCAACAATTGAGGGTAAAATTAATTAATTATTAATCAATTTCACCAAGTATTCAGTATGCAAGGACCATTTAAGGCGAATTCAAATTATTACATTATATAAAAGGGCTTAGTAAAATAAATTACTTTGACACATACTGAACTCATTAGAAATAGTAGCTAAAAAACTTTTTTTAAACTATTTCTAATACTTAAAGAAAATCTCTCTCATATAGTGTTTGCTCAATTCAACTCACGAAAGTATGGGGGTAAAGACATTAAAAATCAAATGCAAAGGTTATTTGAGAACGTACGTTTCTAGATTAGTCAACTCGACATTTCTATCATCAGCTCAGAACTCCTGGTTT
>NC_043022.1:82187-99687 GCF_006345805.1 Octopus sinensis
GAAGAGGGCGAGAGCGGCGAAAAAAGGAAACATATATTCTGTGTGACTCTATGCATGCCTTCCTTTCTTTCTCTCTTTTTCTTTCTCTCCGTCTTACTTCTATTTCTACCCTGTCCAATTTCCCCTTATTCTCTCTCCCATTCTCTCACTTGTACTTGTAGTCTTTCTCCTCCCACTTTCCCTTTCATTTCGTCCTTTATTTTCTCTCTATCTTCCCATTGTTTCTCTCTACCTTTCTTCTCTACGTACCTATTTCTTTACTATCAACAAGGGGCTAAACACAAAAGGGACAAAAATGGACAAACTGGTATTTAATCGACCCCGAAAGGATGAAAAGCAAAGTCGACTTCGGCGGAATTTGAACTCAGAACGTAACGACAGATGAAATACCTATTTCTTTACTACCCACAAGGGGCTAAACATAGAAGGGACAAACAAGGACAGACAAACTGATTAAGTCGATTATATCGACCCCAGTGTGAAACTGGTACTTATTTAATCGACCCCGAAAGGATGAAAGGCAAAGTTGACCTCGGCGGAATTTGAACTCAGAACGTAGCGGCAGACGAAATACCGCTAAGCATTTCGCCCAGCGTGCTAACGATTTTGCCAGCTCACCGCTGACACGTGACCCGTAACCAGCTTTTCGTCATTCTCTCTCTATAAGGCGAAAAATACTTGAACAGGTTTCCAACATCACCACAATATTCCTTCATCTCTCTAGAGGTTTCACGCTATTTCTTTTATCTCTCTATTTCTTCTCTCTAGATTTTAGATTCTCTCATTTTTCATTTCTCGTTTCTTTAGTCTGCATTCTTACTGTCAGTCATATTTCGTTGCTAATATTTGCACACTTTCCAGCATTAAACATTGTTCGAACATTCCACGCCCGAAACCTCGTGGAATCCTTTGTCGAAAGCACTGTCGGACAAATAGCTCCCCGAGGGCTTTGACTATTCGGCGTCATAAAAAAAAAACTTTTGAATCTGGAAACCTTCGGTTGGTAAATTAATTCAACAATATTTGTCAGCTATCAGTGTTTTCGTAATCAATTTGCGTGGTAGACTTAAAATTAGATGGCCCAAACACATAAGCAATATGGAGCTATGGCAAAGAACAAATCAAGTTTCGATTAGGGAGCAAATATTTAAGAAAAGTAGAAGTGGATTGGTAGAACAATTAGAAAAGACACACCAAATGTAGCGAAAAGTGCTTTAAAGTGGAAACCGGATGGATATAGAAAGAAGGGTGAGCCTAAGAACTCGTGGCGGAGATCAACACAAAATGAACTAGAGAAAGGAGAACATTCATAGCAGAGTATTAATACAGAAGCGAAACATTATGCAACGTGGAATTCAATTATAAGTGGTCTATACTCCGCGTTAGAGGGTTAACGTGAGGAAAGAAGAAAGAAGAAAAAAGTATATATATATATATATTATATTAAAGATAAAACCACTATTAGGCAAATCAAACAATGAAAAACTTAAGCCAATACATAAAATTAATTAATTTATATTATTTAAAATATATATCAAAAGTATTAAAAGTTTAATAAAGATAATGAGTAAAACACTACGTTTTACTCATTATCTTTTATTAAACTTTTAATACTTTTGATATATATTTAAAATAATATAAGTTAATTATTTTATGTATTGGCTTAAGTTTTTCATTGTTTGATTTGCCTAATAGTGGTTTTATCTCTAATTTAATATGATATAATATTTTACTATAAAATTGGATTCAATCCTAAATCTGATTTTTCCCTGTAAGTTTGGATTTATTCCCTAATATTTTATTATATATATATATATATATATATATATATATATATATATATATATATATATATATATATATCATATATATGTATATGTATATATAATGAATGGATTGATATATGAATATATGTGTATGTGTGTGTTGTGCATATATTGTATATACACATTGTGTGTCCATCATTTAAAAAACAGTATGTCCTAACTGCTTTTAAAGTGATAAACACACCCCCACCAACGCTCAGCTGTGCTGGAGACCGCTACACCGGCCTCGAGACTTTGCATAGAATACATGTTGCAGGATAAAGCGCTCATTTTATCAACACCAGCAATACAAATAATGACGGTCTACAAGCGAATATATGGTTAGAGACCACTCTTGGAACCAATATGCATGAACAGACCCCTTCATCAGTGCATGTACTAAGGGCATGAAATCATGACTGTATTAATATTGCTTCAGGCTGGGTTGTTTAATTGTTTTATTGTTTTATCAAATTGCCTACTTTGACCAGACACGCCTCAAGGAGTAACTTCACCGGAACGTGTAGCTATATCCAACTAAACTCGGATATAGTCATGCATGAATACGTACACATAAACCTATGGATATATGTATGAAACTATATACACATTTGTATCTTTAGGTGTGTGTGTGTGTGTGTGTGTATGTGTGCGTGTATGTGTGTGTGTGTGTGTGTGTGTGTGTGTGTATGCGTATGTGCGTGTATGTGTGTGTGAGTGTGTGTGTGTATGAAGGCGGCGAGCTGGCAGATACTTTAGCACGTCGGGCGAGATGTTTAGCGACATTTCGTCTGCCGCTACGTTCTGAGTTCAAATTCTGCCGAGATCGACTTTGCCTTTCGTTCTTTCGGGGTAGATTAAATAAGTACCAGTTACGCACTGGAGTCGATATAATCGACTTAATCCGTTTGTCTGTCCTTGTTTGTCCTCCCTGTGTTTAGCCCCTTGTGGGTAGTAAAGAAATAGAATGTATGTGTGTATTTATGTGTATGTTTACATGGGTACATGTAAATGTATGTGTGGTCTGTGTTGTTATATAGATATATATATATATATATATCAATTTACATATATATATTAATTTATATATACATACATACATATATATATATGTGCATGGTTTTATATGAATATATATATATGCCGTCATTTTTTGAGTTTGTAAATAATAACTTTATTAGCAGTGGAAGAGAATATTGATGGTGGTAGCGGAGTCGGGTGGGAGTTGGTCCGGAAATACAGACGATGTCATGTAAGCCAGAAAGAGACTATTTAATATCTTACATTGAATTTGAAGATAGCAATCGAAAACTTTAATTATAACAATTACAACCTTTGAATACGCACAAATCATGTGAATGCAGACATGTATGAATGTATGTATATATATTTCTATGCATGTATGAGTGTATGTATATATATTTGTATGCATGTATGAGTGTATGTATATATATTTGTATACATGTATGAGTGTATGTATGTACATATGTATGTATAGGATTATTTAGTTTTATTTCACTATTTTTTGCCAATGGAGGGCGAGCTGATTTCTAACCTAGATCCAATGCTCCTTCATTGCAATTTGATTATCAACAAGGAAATTTGCATAAAAGGCGCAGGAGTGACTTTGTGGTAAGTAGCTTGTTTACCAACCACATGGTTCCGGGTTCAGTCCCACTGCGTGGCACCCTGGGCAAGTGTCTTCTACTATAGCCTCGGGCCAACCAAAGCCTTGTGAGTGGATTTGGTAGACGGAAACTGAAAGAAGCCCGTCGTATATATTTATATATATTTGCGTGTGTGTGTTTGTGTGTCTGTGTTTGTCCTCCTAGCATTGCTTGACAACCGATGCTGGTGTGTTTATGTCCCCGTTACTTAGCGGTTCGGCAAAAGAGACCAATAGAATAAGTACTGGGCTTACAAAAGAATAAGTCCTGGGGTCGAGTTGCTCGATTAAAGGCGGTGCTCCAGCATGGCCGCAGTCAAATGACTGAAACAAGTAAAAGAGTAAAAGAGTATATATGTGTGCAGATGAGCAGAACTTCAAATCAGTGTATGTACATACTCGTATACTTCACTTTAAACATGTATTCGCAAGTATATAGTTGCATGCCTAGTTGCATGTATACTTAAATAATAAATTTCTGGAAAGATTTAGATGTGGACAGATGGTATTCGAATCAGCTTTCTCTTGTCTGGTTTTGAAAAGTCTAATTTCCCAAGATTAGGCAGTGCGTTACGTATCCCAATGCCCACAGTAATTACAGATTACAAGTTCAGGTTTATGCATGAAATTGTAATCTGGGTAGAGTAAGTGTAGATTTCTCTGGAGTTCAGTGTAGGCATTTTGTCTTTCGCTAATCTTAGGATTTATGTTAAGAGCCGCTGGTCATCTGATTTCCACAACTGTTTCCACTGGGATATTCCATACGTACTTCTTCCTATTATGAGTGGTTATGTCTTCTATCGTACTGGACGTCTTAAGATATATGAATGAATGCACGTATGTATGTATGCATGCATGTATGTATATATGCATGTATGTATGTAAATATGTATGTATGTATGTACGTGTGTATGTATGTATGCATGTATGTATATATGCATGTATGTATGTATGTAAATATGCATTATGTATGTATGTATGTATGTATGTATGCATGCACGTATGCATATATGCATGTATGTATGTATGTGTGTATGTATGTATGTATGTATGCATGTATGCATGTGCATGCATAATTTATGGAGTGTCTATAATTCAAAAGCTGAATAACATTAATTTCTTAGAGAGTGAGTAATGTGAAATATTTTGAGAAAAGGATTGTCGACTAATTTCTGACCGAAGTTTTGTTGCTTTTCACTTGACTTAACGTTTAGAAAATATTTTAACAACCTGCCACTGATTTGTGTGTCTCGCATGCTGCAATGTGTCAGAATGTTAATGCGTAGTAGGAACACAGTACTGCAAAATAGCAACACAATACCGTAATCATCATGATCATCATGATCATCATGATCATCATCGTCATCACCGTCGGCTTTATCAATATTATACTTACATACATACGTATATGTGCGCGTATATATATATATATATAATACATCTGTGTGTATTTATATATATATATACAAACATTTTTTTGTATGAATATTTCATGTGTTTTATCTATGTATGTACACATTGAAAAAACTTGAATTCTACTCTGTATGGATTCGCATATGTGCGCGTATATATATATACATGTGGGTGTGTTATATTATATATATATATATATATATATATATATATATATATATATATGTTTGTGTGTGTGTGTGTGTGTGTGTGTTTGTGTGTGTATGTGTGTGTATACATACATAGATATATGAATATCTCATATGGTATACATACATAGATAAAACTTGAATTCTACGCGGTTTGGATTCGTCTAAAGTTTGAATTGTTTCCAAAGGAACGTTTGTCCATTCTTCAGCTAAAACAGTCTGCAGGTCCTGTAGCTATGTTGGTGGATGGTATCGACCCTTCCTTGTTTTTCTAAAACGCACCGTAAATGTTCAATAATATTGAGATCTAGGAACTGTGGTGACCAGATAAGATGTCCAACTTCTCTAGAATTTTCCTCGCGTCGTTAAGTAAAAATTTCAGCTGTATGAGTTAGTGCATTATCATCCTGAAAGATTGCGTTTCCCTTCGGAAACAGTTCTGCAACCATAGGATGATTTTGAGCAGATAAAATGCTTAAATAGTCTTGACTATTAATTCTGCCATGAAGGGAAACAATTGGGCGGGCGAATTTGCAAGATATAGCGAACCCCCAGATCATCGCAGATTCTTTTCCGTTGTTAAGAGTTGTAAGAATGCAGTCTCGGTAAAATGCTTCTTTTGGTTGTCATTTGACCGGTGGTCGATAACAAGCTAAACGTTCGCGAAAATAACATTATTCCCACTCTCTCAGGACCAGGTCTGTAGGTTTTTACTCCACTCTATACGCTTCGCAACGTTTTTGAAAGTAGTGATTTTCTGATAGCAGCCTTCCCGTGAAATCCGGCTTCGCGCAACTCCGGCGAACATCTTTGTGGAGACTGGGTTCCCGAAGGGATTATTATGCTCTGCATTAATTTTCGAATCTGTACTTGTGATGCTAGTTGTTTCCATTATTTTGTCCAACCCTTGAATGTGCGTGTGCGCGTGTCTATACATATTCATGCATATATGCGCGTCGACAGACACACACGCGCAAGCATGCTCGAGGCTATAGTAGAAGACACTTGGCTAAGGTGCCACGCAGTGGGACTGAACCCGAAACCATGTGGTTACTAAGCAAGCTACTTTATTTCATAAATTTGTCATATAGACAGTACAAAGAGCTTTGCGGGCTGGACGAACACATTAATGAATGAAAATGAAATATAATGAATAAATGAGAGACGAAACCCAACACCCGCCGATTGGATTTTTCTCGAAAACATATTTTCTTTTTTTTTTTTTAAATCAATATAATGTTTCAAACCTCTTACAAGAAGGAGGCACTAAAACCTCTTACTTAACATATTTTCTTTTTTTTTTTAATACAAAATTGAGGTTATAAACCACTACAAAATAATCCAATAAGGTGAGGTTTCAAACCCTGTAACGAGGGTCTTTCACCTCCTACTCTTCGATATATCCATCGATATTTTCATCATTATCTTCAATGCCGCTTGAGTTCCTGTATCCCGCCATTTCCCATGCCTCACTCATGTACGACATGTAAGTCGTATAAGGACCACCCGGCCATATGCGACACTCATCACCAAATCCTTTAAGCCTTTCCTACAAAGGGAAACCTTATGACCTCCACAGCTATCTGCGGAGGCCATTCGGGATCCCGTGTAAAGGGCATATCTACTGTTTCTTTATGTTCTTCTACTATTTTTTCCACCTCCCCGCCCTTGTAGAAAAAGATAATTAATTGATCATCTTTAAGGATGGGGGTGGTTTCTTCCACCGTTGGTGGCACAACTTCGGGACATGCAGTCGGCACATCATCTCCCCGCTGAGATAACCCGTTGTTCTTTCTTCTTTTTTTCTTTTCTTCCTGGCTTCGGGAGAGTAGAGCTCTTCCACTTTGACCGGAGACTCTTCCCCCGCCTCCCGAAGCCTTAGGTTCCTTCGGCGGGCAACTATTGTTGCCCGCCGCCTTCTTTTTTAATCTTTTTTGAGCTGAGGAAGCTGAAGCCTCCTCGACCACATCCACCTCTCCCTTTGACCGGGTAGGGGAGGTGGCATCTAGTGACTGTTCCAGAACCTTACCATGGTCCTGGGGGCAGTTTCTTTTAATGTGGTCTGGATGCAGGCACGAGTGACACTTTGGGGGACGTCCCTCAAGTATCACCGGATACCTGCAGCCAGCCATTTTCAAGAAATCTGGAAAAACCAGTTCTGTTGCGGCCGATGGGGTCCACAGGGTCAAAATCACTTTTGATCCTTCCCAATCGACCGCCGGCAATACCCTTACATTTAAGAGCCTGGGCCCGCCATCCCCCAGTCCCCATCGGATAGTATCTTCAATCCAATCCGCTTCGGTGCCCGGGGGCAGCCCACATACCCAGGCTCGTATTAATTTTCTTCCACAATATGGCGGGAGAAACAGAATTTCCTTGCCTTCTAAAGGCTGACTCGCAAACTGGCGAGCCTTTTCCCCGTTGTCAAACAGTAACCATACGGATGTATGTTTGACACCACGGGATATATATTTTACAGAGGACAAATGTTCTTTAAGTTCATTTTTTATGACTTGTTTTGGGAAGACGGTGATGGAATTAAGAACTTTAGAATACGTTCTAAGTACCATCGTCTTCTCCTCCATATCTTTTAATCACTGCTTAGGCGGGTTAATTTCCCACTCTAAGACAGAGTTTTTCTTTTTAAGTTCCTTCTTTGCCATGTCAAAAAAACAGTTCAAAAGTAGTTCAAAGACAGTCTGCCAAAAAATTAAATCGAATAAAAATAAAACAAAAAGAGGAGGGGAGAAACTGAAATTAAAGTAATGAAAAGAATGAACCAAAATTTAGAAAAAGAAAAATAGAAGAAGGGAAAAGTAAAAGAAAAACCTCACAAATAGCACAAGACAGGGAATCCTTTGTATAATACTCCAAAAAGGTAATCCAAAAGGGTAATCCAAATGGCTTATTCTTATTTTTCTGACGAGATACGCCCACTAGAATTCACAAGAAGAATTCTCAATTCACCGCTACGGTGATGAGAACCCAGTATTTTGCTCGCTATAGCGAGCCATGATTGACAATTTTTCTTTGTTCTTTTTTTCTGTTCACGGAGCCGAAACTCACATCTGCTCACTGTAACAGTCCGGACCAACTAGTGTTGCATTCTGGGTAAGCAAGCTACTTACCACACAGCCACTCCTGCGCCTATAAATTATTATATTAATAGTATTTGAAATCATTACACGTCCAGATTTGTATAATTTGTTTCATGTATGTATTTTCATGTTTATATTTGAAATCTGGGTGATAGATATCTAGAAATGACACATTTCTGGAAAGTTTTTCATTTTAACCGATCCAGTGGTGGCTTGGATCTGTAGTCGTCGAATCAGCTTTCTTGTTTCTGGTTTTGAGAAACTTAATTTCTCACGATTAGGCATTATGCTGCATATCCCAGTACTCCAGCAATTACAGTTTACAAGTTCAGGTTTATACGCCAACTTATAATATAGGGAGAGTAACTGTAGGTTTCTCGAGAGTTCAAGAGTTGTTTTTAAGATCCTTAGCATTTTGTTAACATCTGTTGTTCAGCTGATGTCCACAGCTGTACACAGATTCTCTTCTCCGACGCAAATCTTAACTGTCCCGTCGATTATGTTTATATCTTATTGAGGTTTTTACTGGGACATTTCACCTTCTTATGAGTGGCTATGGATTTTACTATCTCGCGGGTTCTTAATATGTATGTGTGTGTGTGTGATTTATTGAGTCAATACTTTACAAAAGCTGAATAAATGCTTATTTTTTTTAGAGAGAGAGAGAGATTGTGTGAAATATATATATATAAAGCTGAAGTTGTCTGTGTGTGGCAGGTTTGGTAGCCTTCAACTAACACTATCTCTTCCGAGACCACACCGCGCAAGTTGACCAAAATTGAGAGTATGATAGAAGAAGGCTTGCTCTTCATTCCGTAGAAGATAGAATTCAAATCGGACCATGTTATGACCAAAAATTATCTACATCAAAAAGGTGCTTTTTCTATGAAAATCCCTAGTTTTTACGATTTTTTGACTGCTGTGTCAGCATTTTTCGATGTATTTCAACCAGAAAAATGTTCACTTAAAGAGAATAACAAGATACATAATGCAAAATTTTTACTTTCAAAAATTACAAATCTAAAGGGTGGAAACAAACCCAAGCAACGCCGGGCGATACTGCTAGTATTTTCATAAACGAAGGTATGTTGTTTTTTCACTTGACTTAACCTTTAGAATCTACTTTAACACTGTTTTGTATGTATCGGTTTACTACAATGTATCACAGAATTTTAATGCAAAATGGGTGACGCAATACTGCAATGCAGTGGTAAGCAATTAAAAATCTCCCATCTCAGCGTCGTCGTAATTTAGCATATTGTACAGACATACTGTGTGTTGTATGTGTGCGTGCGTAGGTTTGTGTGAGTTTTTATGTACATAGATGGATACGTGTTATAGGTATGTTTTAATATACATGTCTACATACCTCTTTATATATATATATATACGTACACAAACGTATAAAGTAACAAGTATATATATATATATATATGATATATATATTATATATATACCGAGTAAATACATAATGTGAAACAAGGTGGAAAAAAAGTACTCAAATACCAGTGGTAGAGTAATATGCTTTATTTAAGCAGCAGAAAATTCAACAAAAACCTGTTACTCTAGTTTCCCGTTGCGGTTCATCGGCGGTTTTTTGCTATATGTATGTATTAGTATGTATGTATATATGTATATACTTATATAACGGGAAGCTTTATGAAATAAACAAAAGACGAAGGCAGGTGGAAAACAAACGAACAATTGTATTAGTATGGCGCTCAGGAAATATAAATAAAACAAGTCTTTAACGTTTCGAGCCTACGCTCTTCAACAGAAAGATACACAGAGAGAGAAAAACACAGAAAGAAGGAGAGAAAAATGCGTGCAGTAGCTAACGAATCAACATGGCGATCTGATTTCGGCCAGAGGTCAAAGATCAAACATGAGACGCGAGAGCGAAATAAGGGGAGATAATAGGGTTGATAAAGGGTTGAGGGACCAGCTAAAAGTGCGTGGGAGGGGTCTGGATGTGTGTATGTATAGGGTTGGTGTATGTATTAGTATGTATAAGGGTGTGTGTGTGTGTGTGTGTGTGTATGAGAGAGTATTAGTGCGTAGGATTGGTCTGGACGTGCGTATGTATGGGGTTGTGTATGGTATTAGTATGTATTAGTACGTATTGGTATTATAGGTGTGTGTGTGTGTGAGAGAGTATAAGTGCGTATGCGGGGTCTGGACGTGTGTATGTATAGGGTTGGTGTAAGTATTAGTATGTACTAGTATGTATTAGTACGTATTATTAGTATGTATTAGTTGGTGTGTGTATTAGTATGGCACATCATATGTGATGTGATGTGTAAAGTCATGTGGTGTAAAAGTGAGGGAGAGAGGGAAGGGGAGAAGGAGGGGGGAGAGAAGGTGAGGGGAAGAAGGAGGGGGGAAAAGAGGGAAGGGGAGTAGGGGTGAAAGGATGAAGGACTGAAGAAGTAGGGGTCGGGGGGGAGAAGGATAGGTGAGGAGGGGGGGAGGGGATTAGATGAGGAGGGGGGGGAGTTGAGACCAAATGGCGTATAAGAGCGAAGAGAGAAGATTAATTCCTGTTCACGGCGCAAACGGGAATCCGGATGGCCTCTGTGTAAGGACAACCGACCACAATAGGTGTTGCAAGGAGTGACCGGTGGAGCGGAATGGCGTGAGACCGTGTGTCGTTCGCAAGGTGGATGTCACGAAGGTGTTCCGCGAACCGGTCAGCCAAGCGGCGTCCCGTTTGTCCCGATGTACAAGGAATTGCAGAGAGAGCAAGAGATGCAATAGATAATATTGCTGGAGGTGCAGGTGAAGGAGTGGATGATGGATAGGGTCGATGGTGGGTGCTAGTGAGGCGGGTGGTGTTGGAGAGGTAAGGGCAAGTGCGGCAACGTGGGCGGGAGCAGGGGAACGAGCCGGGTTGGGAGGTAGGGTCAGGGAAGGAGCTATGGACCAAAAGGTCTCGAAGGTTGTGGGCTCGTTTGAAAGAGGGGAGGGGTCGGTTAGGGAAGAGGTGTGAATGGGCGGGTCGGACTGGAGATGACGGAAAGCTCGAAGAATGGTGCGTTGGAGACGTAGGGTCGTGGGGTGGTAAGTGAGGGGAAAAGGGAGGCGGGAGACTACAGGGCGGGTTCGGGAGAGAGAGCAGATACACGGTCCACGGACCGTGCTCTGGCAAGGGCGGTGTGGATAGTGGTGAGGGGGTATCCACGTAGGGTGAAGTGGTGAGCCATACGTTGAGACTGAGTCTCAAGTCATGGTCGTCACTACAGAGCCTACGTAGACGGAGGAATTGGGAATAGGGGATGGAAAGCTTGGTGTGTTCTGGGTGGGAGGAAGAGAAGTTGAGGTATGAGTGTGAGTCTGTGTGTTTGTAGTGAATGGAGGTGGTAAGAGTGGAGTGAAGAATGCTAACCGAAATGTCGAGGAAGGAGACAGAGGTGTTGGAGATAGTGGAAGTGAAGTGGAGGGCTGGATGGAAAGATTGGACGAAAGAGAGGAAGGAATCTAGATGTTCGCGGGAGAGTGAGGTGGCACCGATAATGTCGTCAATATAACGACCATATAGTTCAGGAGTGGGACCAGTGAAATTAGAGAATATTTGGGCCTCAACATAGCCAACGAACAGGTTCGCATAGTTTGGGGCCCATTCGCGTTCCCATGGCCACTCCCGAGACCTGATGGTAGAACTCGCCCGCGAACGAGAAGCAGTTCAGAGTAAGGACAAGTTCGGCCAGACGAATGAGTGTGGAGGTGTCAGGTACAGGGTTAGAGCGGAGGTCAAGAAAGTGTCGAAGGGCCTGCAGTCCTTCGTGGTGAGGGATAACAGTATAGAGGCTTTGGATGTCCATAGTAAAAAGGATTTTGGAGGAGCCGGGAGGAAAGGAGAAAGAGTTGAAAAGCCGGAGAGCATGGTTGGTATCGTGGATGTGGGAGGGAAGAGATGCCACTAGGGGGGCAAGGACACGGTCGAGGTATTTAGAGATGAGCTCCGTGGGGCAGTTACAGGCGGAGACGATGGGGCGGCAGGGTTTGTTGTTTGTGGATTTTGGGGAGGAAGTAAATGGTGGGGTACGTGGGGTTCGCACAATTAGGTTGGATGCGGTGCGGGGGAGACGGGAGGACGAGATGAGGTCTTGGACAGTAGAGGATACCGTCTGTTGGTAGCTACGTGTGGGGTTAGAGGGCAGAGGGGAATAGAAGGAGGTGTCATTGAGTTGGCGGAAAGCCTCGGCCCTATAGAGGTCCGCGCGCCACACCACTACAGCTCCACCCTTGTCAGCCGGTTTGATGATAATGTCAGCGCGCCGTTGGAGGGAACGAAGAGCCAAGAGCTCAGCCGGGGAGATGTTGAGGCGGCGTTGGCGCCTGGAGAAGTTGAACCGCTCCAATGCACGCTGACAAGCGCCCGCGAAAAGATCCACTGCTAGGATCTGGCCAGGGGCAGGCGTCCACGGGGATGGTCGGCGGCCCAGGCCAGTGAAGCAAGTCTCCTCTTCGTTGGGTGTGGGTGGCGAGTCGTGGTAATGCGCACCCAACCGGACACGGCGCACAAAGCTGTGGACATCAACTCGCGTCTGGAATTCCTTACAGGATGGAGTGAGGGGGATGAAACGCAGACCCCTACCAAGGACGGAGCGTTCAGCCGCAGAGAGGGGAAGATCGGGGGAATGGTAACAACAGACGGAAGTGGAGAAGGGGTGGGTGGAATAGAAGTAGGAGGGGTGGTAGGTCTCGTGGAGGTCTGAGGGGGAGGGATTGGGAGGTGTGTGGGGGGTGGTTGGGCGGGGCAGTAGGTTTGGTGTGTGGATGGAGCCTAACGGGAGGGGAGAAGGGTTGTAGGAGGGGCAGTGGGGTTAGGTGTGGGTGGATGGAGCCTATCGGGAGGGAGAAGGGTGGTGGAGGAGTTGGGGTAGTGGCGTCGGGTAGGGTGGAATGGAAGAGTGATTGGAGTTTACGAAGTTTGGTATCAGAAAGAAATTGATGGAAGAGTTGATTCAAATGGATAATGAAGCGTAGCGTGTTTGGAGCATAGAGAGGCGGCAGAGAGGAGAAGAAGGTGGAGAAAGCAGGAGGAAGAAGGCGGTTGATGGCATGTAGTTTGGAGAGATTGGAGCGAATGGTGGCCCGCATAAGGCGGTAAGATGTGGTGCGGAGTATGGGTAAGATGGAAGAATCCGAGTGGAGAGCAGGGTGGAAGTGGAGGCGGAAACCTTTAGGGATGAGTCGGTGATGTAGGCAGCGGCTTAGGAAAGAGACATGGCTAGAGAAGCGGGGTTTTTTAAAAGAAGTAGAGAGAGATTAACGGACGGCTGAAGGCAATATACAGGAAGCGAACGTAGATGATCCTTCAAACGGTGATGGAGTGAGGAGGTAGGACCTAGGATCCGGCATGATGGGATAGCGGAAAAAAACGTTCGAAAAAAACAAAAAAAACAAAAAAATTATCGTATGAAAAAAATAGAAAAAAAGGATAGCGAAAAAGGGGAAAAAACAAACGTTCAAAAAAACAAAAAAATAATAATCGTATGAAAAAACTAGATAAGTAAGCGATAGGGGCAGAAAAGACGGGGCAAACGGAAAAGGGAAAGAAAGAAGGGAAGCAGAGAGAGGGGGAGGCAAAAAAAAGGGGGGGTGCAGGCAGAGGAAACGGAGTATGGACATCCAGAGAGGGAAGAAAGACGGAAAGGAGAACAAAAATTCAGGAAAATGTGGAAAGCATGAAATGAATGTAAAAAAAGTGGTAATATAAGAGAAAATAAAAATACAACAAACGGGACAGTTTATGCGAACAAGTTCAAGGTTGAAAGTTCAAGGTGAGAAATGTGTAGACGTCGTGGTATATTTTTTAAGGATTTCACATCAATGCAAAGTCACTTTGATCCGCGAAAGAGAGGTGCAGCCAATGGTAAGTATCCAAGAGGTAAAGAAAATCCAAGGTAGAGGTAAGTGTTGATAGTGGTATTGGTAGAATATAGGATGAAAGTGAGACCACGTGAGCGCATAATATATAACGGGAAGCTTTATGAAAATAAACAAAAGACGAAGGCAGGTGGAAAACAAACGAACAATTGTATTAGTATGGCGCTCAGGAAATATAAATAAAACAAGTCTTTAACGTTTCGAGCCTACGCTCTTCAACAGAAGATACACAGAGAGAGAAAAACACAGAAAGAAGGAGAGAAAAAAATGCGTGCAGTAGCTAACGAATCAACATGGCGATCTGATTTCGGCCAGAGGTCAAAGATCAAACATGAGACGCGAGAGCGAAATAAGGGGAGATAATAGGGTTGATAAAAGGGTTGAGGGACCAGCTAAAAGTGCGTGGGAGGGGTCTGGATGTGTGTATTAAGGGTTGGTGTATGTATTAGTATGTATAAGGGTGTGTGTGTGTGTGTGTGTGTGTATGAGAGAGTATTAGTGCGTAGGATTGGTCTGGACGTGCGTATGTATGGGTTTGGTGTATGTATTAGTATGTATTAGTACGTATTGGTATGTATAGGTGTGTGTGTGTGTGAGAGAGTATAAGTGCGTATGCGGGGTCTGGACGTGTGTATGTATAAGGTTGGTGTAAGTATTAGTATGTACTAGTATGTATTAGTACGTATTAGTATGTATTAGTTGGGTGTGTTATTAGTATGGCACATCATATGTGATGTGATGTGTAAAGTCATGTGGTGTAGTGAGGAGAAGAGGGAGAGGGGGAGAAGAGGGGGGTGAGAAGGGGAGGGGAAGAAGTGAGGGAGGAATCAGGGGGAAGAGGAATATATATATGTGTATGTATAAATGAGCGTCTATGGTAGAAATATGTGTGTGTGAATGTATATTTATTTGTATATAAATTCTATATATATTTTATATGTTATATATAGGTATGTATGTATATAGGTCTTTATATCTATGTGCATATTTTCGTTGTATACATCTATATATTTTATGCATATCTGTGTAAAAGTATATGTACTTGTATATATATATATATATATATATATATATATATATATACACACATACACACATACACATATACAGTTGCGGCCAAAATGTTCAGAACGGCATTGTTTTCGTCAGAAAAGTTGGTATACGTTTTTATCAAAGTTGTTGTATATTCCAAATTTTTAGAGGCAATACATACGATATTATTTGTTATTGTCTGGGATTTTGGTGTAATTTGAGAGGATAATACAAAAGTTATGGATGATTTACTGCAAAACCCATGGCGGCCAAAATGATCAGAACGGTTGCTTTTACTCCGTGTTTTAGTATATTTAACCGTCAAATTCTAATATTTTGAATTTGGTTACGTGATGGTTCGTTTACTAAACATTAGTAAGAATATCTGCAGTGTACTTTGTTAATATAATGCCACTTACTCCGTTACCAATTCGTCAGCAGATTATTAAGCTTCGAAAGAAGGATAATTTAAGTATTAGGTCTATTGCAAAGATTGTTAACGAGTCAAAAAGTGTTGTTCACGGTATTCTTAAGGTCTACGATGATTGTGGTTCGTGTGAAGCAAGAAAGTCTACAGGTAGGCCAAGAAAAACGACCAAGAGAGAAGATCGTGCTATGGTAAAGTTGGTTAAAAAGGACAGATTTAAAACTGCTGCTGCTGTTTTTCGGGAAATGAGCATTGTACTGAAGAAAACCTTATCTCGAAAAACTGTGTCTCGTCCTTTAGTTGAACATGGCCTACAAGCAAGAGCACCTGCAGTGAAGCCACTGATCAGCTCCAAGAATAAAAAGTGTCGTCTTACCTTTGCAACCGAACATGTGTTGTGGTCTCAAGAAAAATGGCAAACGGTGCATTTCAGTGATGAATCTAAGTCTATGTTATTTGGCTCAGATGGGAAAAGGTACGTTCGTCGAAAAGTAGGTGAAAAATTGTCGCCTAAATGGCCTTAAGACTAGTGTTAAATTCGGTGGAGGAAGTGTCATGGTTTGGGAGATGATATCTGGAGATGTTGTGGGCCCTTTGCTGCGATTACATGTAAATGTAAATGCAGGAGTTTATAAACAACTTGTAAAAGATCACGTGTTGCCTGTGCTGAGAAATTCAACTAAGCGACCACCCATATTCATGCAGGACAATGCCCCATGTCACAAGGCTAAGGTGGTCATGAACTTCCTCAAGGCTGAAAAAGTTATTGCTATGGATTGGCCTGCTCAAAGCCCAGACCTCAATCCTATTAAAAATGTGTGGAATATTCTAGGAGAACGGTTGAAAGCCAGAAATCCTAAAACAACTGAGCAATTATGGAATGCCCTTCAGGAAGAATGGAATAAGATCACCCAGCAAGAAATTGAAAATTTAATTTCCCCATGCAGTCGAAAATGTCAAACTTTGATTGAAGCTAAAGGGCTTCACACTAAATATGAAATAATTCCAGTATTCTCTGTCACTCTTTGATTATTTTGTTATTTTTTCAACCGTTCTGATCATTTTGGCCACCATGGGTTTTGCAGTAAATCACTATATCCTCCATAACTTTTGTATTATCCACTCAAATTACACCAAAATCTCAGACAATATCAATTAATATCGTATTTATTGTTTGTGAAAATTATAGAATATAAAACAACTTTAATATAAACTTATACCTACTTTTCTGACAAAAACAATGGCGTTCTGAACATTTTGGCATCAAATGTATATATATGTATGATGTATATATATATGTATGTATGTATGTAGACATTTAAGTTTTGTTATGTTTTAGAGAATTAATTCAAAATATTGAATATTTTACTCCATATTCTTGTACTTAATGTAAAAGACAGCTTTTTTAAAAATAAATTTGATATTAATACATATTACAAATAAGCTGTGTTCGTTATACTAAATAATTATATGTATAAATTTATTAATTTAATTCAATAATTAATTCGCGATAATTATAATGATAATAATAATAATGATAATAAAAACAAATAGTTTTATTTCCCTTATTAAATTTAATAACCATATTGATAATTATAGTTTCTAAAGTTTGTAACGTGTATTCTTATTACAATATTACATTGTTACTTATGAAAGAACTAGCATCATAGCATTATAGCGTGTTAATTTTTATGTTTTTGATTTATTTTTAGTGTTGCTAAATATGCTTTGCTAAAATTGCTGTTTGTTTCTGGATATCATCAGAAAAAGGTAATTGAAATTCATTAAAATAACAAATCTATCGGACTTTCAAAGAGGTCAAATTGTTAGCGCTCGATTTGAAGGAGCTAGTGTAAGAAAAGACAGCCGAAAGGTTTGGTATGTCAAGATGAGCTATCTCGAAAGTAATGACAGCCATTGAGAAAGAGGAAAAAAACTTCTTGTCGAAACAAAACTCCGGAAGAAAAGCAAAACTTTCA
>NC_043022.1:104687-117187 GCF_006345805.1 Octopus sinensis
AAGAGTGTGTGGGGTGTGTCTGTGTGAGTGAGTGAGTGAGCGTGTGAGTGAGTGAGTGAGTGAGGGAGGGAGGGAGTGTGTGTGTAGGTGCATAATGAAGCCACATATTAATGAGTGTTCATACATATTTATACAAAATACAAAATGTATATTTGTTAATATTTATTGTACATATCACTGACCTTAAGAATCCAGACAAAAGAAAAAGGAAATGGAAAATGAGAGACTCTAAAGTTTAAAAAGAAAAAAATAGAAAGTGAAGAGAAATACTATGAAACACTTATAAGGAAATATTGTGTTAAGGTCGCAAATCTATCCACGTGTTTGTGGCCTTACAGTCTCTTGCATGACTGACAATCTGACTTATCATAATGCTAGAAGAAGGCATACACAACACTGGTAATTCCTCCAATACACATTGTACAGTATCACAACGTCAGGGTATGGGAACTCATTCGGATGAAGAATACAGAGCAGGAAGAATTGGTCAAGAGAATGAACTACCAACGAAAACAAATAGACACACGCGACAAAATAATTCAACTGTTCATATCATTGCAAACTGTCCCAATCTTGTACAACACACTCGATTAAATAAGCCAAACAACACCTATAGGAATCAGCCTATATTTCCTCATCCTAACACGATCCCTAAAGTAGTAGAGAACTGGTACCTTGCTAACCTCCACGAAAGAGACAGATATATTGGCTAACACCTGCAACTCAGCATCCTCATCCTGCGCTCTAGTAAGCTGCTCTCTAGAAAGAAGACCTGAAGAGTCACTACCCATCGAAGCGAAGTCATCAGCCTCTAATTTATAAAAATAATGATCCAAGTAATTCCTGACAAATCACGAATGGAATCATTCGGCAAAGAAGACTTGGAAGAAATGTCTTTCGACATCGAACAGGCCGCTGCACATGGAGGAAAAAATACCAGGAAAATCATCCTCCAACTGTTCTGTATTACCTGAACTCCCTGGAGAAATAGTGACAATAGGATCAACACCAAATTGGACCCCATAACATCATTTCCGATCAACACCCAGAAATGGGAGAGAGTCAAGAACACCTACTCTCACCTCACCAGAAATGACAACCGAAATTAAATTCAGAAAATGGAGAGGAGCAGAAGAATTGCCGCATTATACCCTGAAACAAAACATCTGAGTTCCCTGACGACTCAACAAAAAAAGACAAAATATCCTTCGAAATCAGAGACTGAAGAGCTCCAGTATCCCTCAAAATAGTAACGGGACGTGGGATAGACGTATCTCTCATACGTGACACAGAACATGTTGAAACAAAGAGCAAAAACTAATTCCGAACTACGGAATCTGAGGGTTTACAAACAAAACTCTCCGGAAAGAAAGGCTTAGGTGCAACAAATACAAAAGCATTTTGGGGACCTGTGAACTAAACCCCCATGCTATATATATATATATATATATATATATAATGATAAATCTCAGAGCGAGTTATAAACAGTAGCAGCAACACATCGTGACGTATATTTGCCATTTGAATATGGCTAACCCCTAAGGGTGGATGCTACTGTAATTTGTAGCCCCAGGAGGACACCTCCTCCAGCTGGCTATAGACGCACTTTCTGTGTCCTATCAGTATTTGCAAAGGGAAGCCATCCTTCCCGTCTTCAACTTATGATACACACGGACTCGAGTTTCAGGGTATTGACCCGTCATCGGCGTGTGACAATCATAGTTGTCGATGAGTTTATCTTTATTATGATCAAGTGATCTAACATAGAATTGAGACATTACAGGACAAAACAATTACAAAAATGCTATGCGAGTTCGAATGAAATTATAAAAATTACAAAAGTAAAATTTTATGTAACTTGAACGAAAACTTGGCTTACTTTGCCTTGAAACGAAACCTTGGCTTACTTTTGCCTTTATCACGAGAACTTTTAGTGCGTATGTTTTCTTTTTTATTATTTCTTTATTTTAAACATTTATATACAGTGAAAGGGAATGGGAGGTACCAGTTTCAATTTTGAACCCGGAAGCCTATAAATCCCAGCAGCTGATTTTTCCTTTCCTCGATGATTAAGCTGGGTTACTCTCACCCAACTTTCTCATCACATCCTTCCAACGTTCCATATACTCTTTCTGTGGCAGGCTCCTCTTCTCCAACCCCATCTTGCTCTTCAGATGATATCTGAAGTATTTTAACAAACCGGGGCCAGAGACAAAGGACCCTTTCACAAGACCTTCCAATCTAGTTCTCCATACACACTCTTTCAATACTGCAACCGTACAGTAAAAACAGGCCTTACCTTCCTTTGAGAGTCCAGTTGGCGGTATCATCTTAATCATAGATCCAGTCGACAGCTGTACTCGTCCCAGATGCGACAACACGTGTTCCACGTAACTTATCAAGCCTGACAGCTCCCGACATTGTACAAAAGCGTGTTGAACGGTTTCATCGTCCAACCCACATCTTGGACACGTCGGTGGCACTGACATTCCGTGCCTGGATAACTTCTCGCGAACAGATAATGCATTCCTATAGCACTGCCAGGTCAGGGATTTTTGATAATTATCCAAATACCCCGACCTGAAAGTCTTCTTAAACAGGTTGGAGAGTTGATCCTCATCGAACCCCAGAGCCCTTCCTAGGACGTCGTCATTTTTTCCCTCTACCAGCCCTTTATAGAACACCGAGGTGGTATTTCCGCTGCCGGCCTTGCCCATCTTGTGGATCAGCCAGAGTGCCTGTCGGCACTTCTTCTGCCATGAAGTTAGTTTACGTCCTTTAATGAGACCGGGTGTAAATCCTTCCATAGAGGCCGGTCGCGGGAAGAATTCCCCTGCCAGCGAACTCCACACCTTATCATCCTCCAGGTAACACCAGAGGTGTCTCAGCCTCAACGCATGCTTGCGCATCATTAGCCAAGGCATCCCCAGTCCACCCTTTAGCGGTTCCTGGCAACACGCGGAGCGTCTCACAAGTGGCTTTCCTCCTTTCCACAAAAAGCGGAAAAGGAGTCGTTCCAACTTGTTTAACCACGAATCGGGGCAAGGCACGACGGTCAGGCGGTAGGTGACGACAGAGGCTATGAACAACTGTACCACCTCCGCCCTCCCTTTCAAGGAAAGATGCCTTCCGGACCACTTCCGTACTATGGCATCCACCTTGCTCGTTACCACGCTCCAATTCTTCTCCGTCTGGGAGTCTGGACCAAACCAGACTCCGAGCAATTTAACAGGACCATCCGTCCAGTGACCAACAACACTGGGCGGTATCGGCTTGTTCCTCCAGTGCCGAGGCGCAAACCGATGGACTTGTCCCTGTTAACTTTTGCCCCTGCCACCGCTTCGTATCTATGGAGAGCACCTGCTACCCGAGGTAGCTGTGTTCCGTTGGATACGATGAGGGTGACGTCATCCGCATAGGCAGAAACAGACTTACCGCATCCGATTTTATTAGGGTTGCCTCCTAACTTCTCCAGCTTTCGCAGCAATGGCTCAAGAGCCAAAACATACAGGAGCGGGGACAAGGGGCACCCTTGACGAACTGAACGCTTGATCGAAAACGGCTCCGTTAGGTAACCGTTTATCTGGACTGTGGACTTGATGCCGCTGTACATAGCTGAGATCCACCCGCAGAAGCCAGGGCCCAGCCCAGCCGCTTCGAGGACCGCCGCCAAGTACCGATGGTCTACCCTATCAAACGCTTTACTTGGTCTAAATGGACCAATGCCCCTCCTTTGCCGTCTAATTTCCCGACCCTATCTATAGTGTAGCGGAGAAGGTGAAGATATCCTGGATCGACCTGCCTGGGATTGCACATGTCTGTGCCTTCCCGACAAGTTTCTCCACGACAGCCGTGAACCTTTTTGCTAACACCTTGGCCAAAATCTTAAACTCTACATTAAGTAGAGTTATAGGCCTGTAATTACTAATACTGTCCCCCTTGCTCGGATCTTTCTGGACCAGCGTCACAACTCCCCGACTCACAGAGCTGGGAATCCTACCATTCTGTTGCCAGTTTGCATAGACGCTTGCCAGTATGTCCCCGAACAAGTCCGGCATACAACAATAAAATTCATAGGGCAGACCATCCAATCACGGCGACTTTTCCCCGGCGCACTCGGCCATAACCCCTCTTACCTCCGCGGGAGAGATCGATCCTTCACAGCACTCCGCCTCACCTGCCGAGAGCCGAGGCCCACCAGCTAGGAAGTCCTTTAAGGTCTCCCCACGCTCGAGCGGACCACCGTCCCCAAACAGCCGTGCGAAATGCTGGTGAAGGACCTTCTGCATCTCCTCCTGTCCATAGATCTTGCGGTCCTGCTCGTCAGTTAAGGACATAATACAGGACGTTTTGCCCTTCTGACTCTCCTCACGACGGGCCCATCCGGCAACGTTAATACCTTCTCGTTTTCCTGCACGTAACTTAGCTCTGACTCTACACCCCTCGTGCTTGGCGTTGAGGTGACGGTACAATACCTCTCTCGCTGCCAACACTCCGGATGCACAGCCAGATTCCATAGCCTCGTCTAAGTTCTTAACTAATTCGCCCTCTATTCTAGTCCTATCTAAACTTAGCTGCTTGCTAAATCTAATGGACTCCAAACGGATGGCTCTTTTGAGGGCGAGCCACCATCTATTATTAATGATGGTGCCACATAATGCCCTCTGTACTAATTCCTTAATCCGGTTACGGAAAGCTTCACAAGTCAAAATAGACTTGTTCATTTTCCAGTACCCGGGACCTTGTCTATGGCATTTATCTACCTGTATCTCACACGTCACAAGTTTGTGATCCGTGTAAGGCACAACAGAGAATTGTGGACAGCTAACACTATTCCTATCTCGTTTCTTAACAAATACTCTATCTATGTACGATCTGCGTGAGCCGTCGTTATTACTCCACGTCCACTGTGGAACGTTCGGCTCATCCAGTCGAAAACGGTCTACTAGATTAAAGCTCGCTAGTAGAGCCTTGAGGCCAGGATTCCCCTTCCTTTCGCTCGAGCCTACACCATCCACCCGCGCATCGAGAATGGTGTTGAAATCCCCTACCAAGACTACCGTTTTGGACGTCACTAGAAAGTGCTCCAGTTCCCGAAAAAAACCGGTCTGCCCACGTCCATTAGGAGCGTAGACAGCCACCAACCTGAAGGACTGCTTACTCACGTGCGTCACATCTAGGACAACCAGCCTACTTTCTGGGTCCAGAAAGACAGTACTTACCTGTAAGTCCAAGTTCTTCCTGAAAAGAACTGCCACGCCTGCACCTCCCTTCCGGCTAGGAGAAATAAATTTCTCGTAACCATTGAGAAGTGGTGAGAACGCTTGGGGTCCTTTCATCTTGGACTCGGTGATAATAGCTACATCGATTCTATGTGAAATGAGGTCGTCCCGAAAACAAGCCTGTTTCCATTTCGATCCCATTCCACGCACATTTATACAACCTAACTTAATCATCGAAAAAAAGAAAATTACTTACTCACGGTTGCGAGAGGGAGCCTGGCAGATTCCTTCTGCCTGTCTCCCCACCACTCGCCGTTGCTGCTGGGCGTTTCACCGGCGTTGCCACCGGGCTCTGGGTTGGTGTGGCTGCCGGGCTGACGTATAATTTTCCAGTTGTCACCTCCTGGGTGACATCCTTAATGCAGCCGGCTTTTACGAGGTCTTGTAAGTTTTTTCCTTTCCATCCTTCTTCGCCGACCCTTGCATATCGCCACTCCGCTTCCTTCTCGGTCGCTTTGTAGCACCTGATCTGCGTACTTGCTTGCACAAATTTTACTGCTCTCTCGTTCCTTGTGGTGTATGCTATAATTTTTTCATTGGGTTTAAACCCTTTTACAGTCGTGGGGTGGGGTTTGTTAAAGTGCTGGCCTATAAATGTAGTACCGCCGGGGTGGGATTGGAGAATATTTTTAATTTGTTCGTCTGCGTTGTTTTTTTTTTGTTACGGGTGGGGAGTCAGGGGTGATGGATTTTTTCCTTTTGTTCGACACGTTCGTGAATTCCATCTCTTCTTGTATATTTGTTTTTGTCGTGTTAATTTCCTCCTCCTTTCCTTTCTCATTTTGCATTTCGTTCTTGTCTTCCTCCTTTTTGGAGTTCGACCTGTTTTTTTTTCCTCCTTGCTTTCGCCAGTCGTTACTTTGTTCTCCACTTTGCTGCTTTCTGCGTTCTTCACAGCGTTTTGTGTGTGTGTGTGTGTGTGGGGGGGGCGTTGCCCGTATTATTTTTCTTTGTGCAAACGGAGCGAACGTGGTCCTTTTGCCCGCACTTAAAACATCTGGGCCTGCGTCCTTCCACTGAAACTCGTATGGAGTGCCCTCCCCCACGAAGACTCTGTCTGGTAGGCTTTCCAGCGTCGCATTTTCCGCCTGGATAATCATCTCCAGCTGCTGGCCTCTCCAGTGTTTTGGAATTTTCCTCTTCATACTCAAAATTGTCAATTTTGATTCAACATAAAAAATGACCGCTGTTGCCGCCCACATCACGTCGTAGCCGTTTGGTATATCTTCCAGAGTCACTTTTGCTGTTCTGCATCCCAAATATAAGGGTAGCAGTATTATATTCTCGTTTTTCAACGTTTGCGTCGAAATTTGCCTTGCTTCTCCCGCCGTCTCAAAATGCGCCTCCACTGTAGCGCTTCTTGCACCTCGGTTGACATGACGAACTTTACTCCATATTGGTGCCATACACTTTTCGACCATTTCGTTTTTTACGTCGGTCATTCGTTTTTCTTTTATATTGTACACCTTGTAGGTGACCATTTTTTCCCTTATTGCCTGTATAGTTTCAGGGGGCGGTACCAATCGTGTTTCTTCACCACTTTTTTGCACAAGTTGTCTGAACTTGAATAGTCTTTCCATTGACACCTACATTTCTTCCACTTCGCCACCTACGGCGTCTGAAAAACTGGGTTTTGCCTGTGTTTCCTTTTGTTTAACAGTTGTTATACCTTCTCCCATCTCGGGAAAGTCTTTTTTTGAACTTAAGTCTAATTCCATATTAGACAACACAAACTTGTCACAAATGACAAAAGAATTTTTTTTCTCCAAAAATAACCTATACAGGTTAAGAGTTCACACAAAAAAACACACAGAAATTTTCTACCCCGAAGGGCGAAAATTACTGGGTCAAAAACAGTTCAACAATTATATTGCGTGTAACACAACAAAGTAGACAAACGGAAACGAACTCACACAACGATTTGCAGCAACAGAAAAATATTTGATATACTCCGAGGAAAAATTAAAAAACACCGGTTTTCGATGAGAATTAGGTTCCCTTTGCAAATACTGATAGGGCACAGAAAGTGTGTCTATAGCCAGCTGGAGGAGGTGTCCTCCTGGGGCTACAATCTACAGTAGCATCCACCCTTAGGGGTTAGCCATATTCAAATGGCACATATATACATCACGATATTATATCTATATATATATATATATATATATATATATATAATATATTATTATATATATATATATATATATATATGCATGTATTTATATACATACTAGCAGTATCGCCGGCGTTGCTCGGGTTGTAAGGGAAATAACTATATAAGCATTTTTAGAGAGTTATATCCAAAAAATAGCAAAAAAAATGCATTAAAAATTGAAAAAAAAATTAAGGTAAATTTTTTTTAAATCGTTGACACATCGTAGATATTTTAGAGAGTTACTTCCCTTATATAAAAGCGAAAAAAATGCATTAAAATGGAAAAATATGATGGTAAATTTTTTTTAATCGTAGACTCATCGTAGACGCGCGCTAATACCCAGAAGGGCTCGATATGAATCACGACTATAAGATACCCGCTTTTGGTTAAATGCACCGCAAAATGTGGGAGTAATTACGAATGTAAATCGAAGGGACAGACACACAACTTCACTCTTATATAAAGATGCTTTTTTTTTTCAGTCATAGAGTTAGATTTATGAGGTCTTCTGTAGAAAATCCTTCGAATTCTGACTCGCTGCTTGATATAATGAAATTCGTATCCATTTTTTGTCAGAATTACAAATTTTGAAAAACACAATAGGAACAAATTTCGGAAAAAAATCTCCATAATTCACGGAATTAAAATTACACTTCGATTTTTGTACAAAACTGTATTTGAAGTGTTTACGAAGTATAATACGTGTTTTCACGAATGTACTAAAGAGATTTACTCTGATATTCTCATTTAAATATGAATAGGTAAATTCGGGCGGTTTGGTAAGAAAGGGTTTATATAAGTGTCGTCTGTTTATACATAAACACTGTTTCATAGTTTCAGTTTAGTCTTCCTCAAATCACTGTCGCTAATTTACTCTCTTCCAAGAACATTTTCACTCACTGTTATCTGTTAGCTTCCCATACATTTTACTCATGTATCTATCAGCGTGATAGACAGAAACAAATATTACATTTACTTTCATTTTATTCGTTGCCCACTGTGTGTGTGCGTTTGCGTGTGGTGTAAACCAGACTAAGAAAAGCATTTGACACACACACCAGAATGTGAGTTTTCTGTAAATTTTGCTTAATTGGAGTTTAAATTTTAAAAACTGGACCTGGCATGACGCGATGCATTGTACTCTTAAAACTGCTAGGTAAATTGTAATTGAAGAAATCCTATATTGTAGATTTCTATAAGAGACAAATGGAGGCAGATAAAATCTGCCTTTTATAATAAGAGATATATGTAAAAATTTAGATTCAAATGAATATGGTACTTAATTTAGATGCACCAGAATTCTGTATGGATGATTATAATCAAAATAAGCAACAAGAATAACTACTACCTCAAATGTTCTTAAAATTTAAATGCACGTCTTTGTCTATATATCTACCTTCTCTATAATGTTGCCACTTGATATGAAAATTTTGTATTAATGGAAAACCTCTATAATTGGCTGATGAGTACTCAGCATTTTAAAACTGTCGTAATACTTACAAGATTTAATAAAATGATGTAGTACGAAACGATCATACCGAATTACCGGAGTCATTCTTGTTGCTTAATTTGATTATAATCACCCCACGGATTTTTATGGATAACACCATACAGAATTCTGGTGCATCTAAATTAAGTACCATATTCATTTGAATCTAAATTTTTGTTGAACTTATATTTATATATACATACATACATACATACATACATACACACTTATATATAAATATATATATATATATATCTCTTATTATAAAAGGCAGATTTTATCTGCCTCCATTTGTCTCTTATAGAAATCTACAATATAGGATTTCTTCAATTACAATTTACCTAGCATTTTTAAGAGTAGAATGCATCGGGTCGTGCCAGGTCCAGTTTTTAAAATTTCAACCCCAATTAAGCAAAATTTAGAGAAAACTCACATTGTGGTGTGTATGTCAAATGCATTTCTTAGTGTGGGCTACAGCACACGCACACGTACACACACACAAACGGAGCGAACTGTTTCACTGACGCTATCACTCTAATTTCTCCTTTCTCTTTGCAAGTGTGCAACGATTAAAGTGAAAACAGTGAATCCGACAGCGATAAAGAAAATGAATTGGCAACTGAATGGAGTGAAAATTTAAAAACTGTTTCTTTCGGTGATTTTTGTGAAGAAACTGGACCAAGCCACAGACTTTCCCAGAAGAGTAAAGCCTTAGACTATTTCTTTTTACTTTTTCGAATGAGCCCATTTGAAATCATTACGGCGGAAACGAACTGTTACGCGAAACGTAAACAAAGCGAAAGAAAGGATAGTTTGTTATTTCCCACAACCTTAAATGAAATTAAGGCCTATTTTGCCATAAATATTATTATGGGTATCAGAAAGTTACCCAGAATAACAAATTCTATCGTAAAATTTTGTTGTATAGCTAATTGAATATTAGCTAATAACCCATTTTCTATAGCGATGTTTGAACAAAATTTTAATAATTTTATATATTGTTGAATTTACCTGTATCTACCTGCAATTAGAGTCACTTTGTGACAAAAATTATAGTATAGGATTGGTTGAGAACATTTCATTAAATTATCTTCTAAAATTCATGTTAATATATTGATAAATAAAAAAGTAATTGTTGTTTAATGAAACCAGACTAAATTTATGATTACGTTAGAAAATAATTGAAACACATAAGGGGTGTATTTTGGTCAGAAATATAGTAACGAAAGGGTTAAGAAAAACCAAAAAATATTTTATTCTTTATAAATGTTGTGTTCAAAATAACATTTTCTTTTAAGAATGTGTATATAACAAAGTATGTGTAAATAACTACGTGGCTTATATCTTTATATATAAAACTGAAGTTGTGTGTCTGTCTCCTACGATTTAGATTCGTAACTACTCCCACATTTTGCGGTGCAGTTTCACCAAAAGCGGGTATCTTAAAGTCGTGATTCATATCGAGTCCTTCTGGGTATTAGCGCGCGTCTACGATGAGTCTACGATTTTAAAAAGATTTAACATCATATTTTTCCATTTTAATGCATTTTTCCCGCTATTATATAAGGGAAGTAAATCTCTAAAAATATCTACGATGTGTCAACGATTTAAAAAAAAATTTACCTTAATTTTTTTTTCCATTTTTAATGCATTTTTTTGCTATTTTTTGGCTATAACTCTCTAAAAATGCTTATATAGTTATTTCCCTTACAAACCCGAGCAACGCCGGGCGATACTGCTAGTATGTATATAAAGACATACATACATATATATATATATATATAAAGAGATACATACACATATATATATATATAAAGACATACACACACACACACACACATATATATATATATATATATATATATATATATATATGTGTGTGAGTGTGTGTGTGAAAATAAGATGTGAGATTGCTGGAATTAGGGAAGAAATTGTAAGTATTCAAATAAAACTTGAAATGAAAAGGCCCGAACTAGCAAAGACCACACTTATAGTAAACAGGGAAACAAGTCAAGTCGCTAATACCATCAGAAAGTTTGCTAATGGATAGGCAGGAACGTGTAGTTAGGTATTTCGTCTGGTGTATTCAGTGCAAGCTATGGACATGCAAATGTTTAAGTGAAATCACAGAGCGCTCAACGGAGAACACAGACGTTCTTTGTGGTAGACGCTGAAAAGCAATAAACACTAAAAGCACACAGAAAATAGAGCATCTTTAGAGGTAGTAGATAACTTAATTAGAAATGGAGGAAGATGTTCTGAAATTATATTTACTATAGTAAAGGCCTGACTGGAGAATGTTCTGAGATTCATTACGTCTGTTGGTAACAACACCAAAGTAGAAATATGTTGAGAAAATATTTGAGCGTCGGCGATAGTATGTAGTAAAGAAACATGCATATTACATCTGATGCTCAAATATTTTTTCAAAACATTTTTACATTATTGATGTTTATGGCCGGATAGCTGAAGAGATGGCCGCGTGGATTTCCACCTCGGCATAAGGAACTCGGAGTTTTATCAGGGCTATCGAATAGGTGAATAGTGTTGTATAGCAATAAAACCTATAGAGGGGTCATCTAACCAAATTGACAGTCGTTGAGTGGATAATGCGTTTAAAGATGTGATGGTAGGGAAGGTATCTGGTCATCCCCTTAGTAAATCATCTTCAATAGGAGAGTGTCCTACCCAAACACTGTAGTAGCAATATCATTTTCAATTGCTATAAAAAAGCAAGCATGACGTATCAGAGGAAGAATGCTAGGTGTATTAAACTGTTGCAGCTGGTTATGAATGATACATGATCTAAAGAGTGATAGGAATACTACTATCTCTCATTCTATTCCTCTTTCTCTCCCACTCTTTCTCTCTCTCTCTCTCTCTCTTGGTCATGTAATAAATGCCGTCACACCTAGAAGGCTATCCATTTACTATCCAAGAAAAGGAGGTTATTATTCCTCCTTTCTCTCCCAAATAATCGAAGTCTCGGTCATGTTACTACACTCTGGGTCACAGCGACCAAGAGAAATGTATGTGGGTGTGTAAGAACATATATATATATATTTGTGTGACCAAGTGAATTGTAAATCTCAAACAAATGCCTGTTTCATTGGCCTCGAAATTGTTGTCAAAACACTTCACATAACACAGTAATATAAAGCTTTTTTTTTAATAGAGGTGTACTTTTAAATTTATATAAAATAAAAATGCCTGAATACATACATGCACACATTTTCATATATATCTTTATATACATACATATATACATATAATATATATATATATATAGATATATATATATAATATATAACACAGACACAAATTATATATATATATATACAAATATTTTACATATGTTTATATACAATATACACCAATGTAGATATAGATGTGTATATCTATATCAATATAATCTATACACCAAACTATGGTTATAGAATAAACAAATGCAAGGTCATCCGCATAACATTCATAATTCGAACATTTAATCATAGAATTATACATAAACATCCGCAAGATGGAAATAATTCATCTGTACAAGCATATAATAAAGGGACAATAAAGTCATCACGGTTTA
>NC_043022.1:124687-132187 GCF_006345805.1 Octopus sinensis
TGACGTATCAGAGGAAGAATGCTAGGTGTATTAAACTGTTGCAGCTGGTTATGAATGTTACATGATCTAAAGAGTGATAGGAATACTACTATCTCTCTTTCTATTCCTCTTTCTCTCCCACTATTTCTCTCTCTCTCTCTCTCTTGGTCATGTAATAAATGCCGTCACACCTAGAAGGCTATCCATTTACTATCCAAGAAAAGGAGGTTATTATTCCTCCTTTTCTCCCAAATAATCGAAGTCTCGGTCATGTTACTACACTCTGGGTCACAGCGACCAAGAGAAATATGTATGTGGGTGTGTAAGAACATATATATATATATTTGTGTGACCAAGTGAATTGTAAATCTCAAACAAATGCCTGTTTCATTGGCCTCGAAATTGTTGTCAAAACACTTCACATAACACAGTAATATAAAGCTTTTTTTTTAATAGAGGTGTACTTTTAAATTTATATAAAATAAAAATACCTGAATACAACATGCACACATTTTCATATATATATATCTTTATATACATACACATATATATATATATATATATATATATATATATATATACACACACACACACATTATATATATATATATATATATACACAAATATATTATACATATGTTTATATACACCTATACACCAATGTAGATATAGTTGTGTATATATCTATATCAATATATATCTATACATCAAACTATGGTTATAGAATAAACAAATGCAAGGTCATCCGCATAACAGTTCATAATTCGAACATTTAATCATAGAATATACATATAAACATCCCGCAAGATGGAACATAATTCATCTGTATAAGCATATAATAAAGTGCGACAATAAAGTTCATCACGGTTTAGAGTTAATACTTTAGCGATTCAGAAAAATATATTTTTTAAAAAACATTACAACACCTAGAAAAATAAAAATATGATATAAAGTAATATAAAAAATATATAGGTATATAAAAATATATAAATATATATATATATATTATATATATATATATATATATATAGGAAGCATGTAAAAAATATGTAATATATATCATGTAAATAAAATAAAAGTTCATCGTTTAGAATTCTTATAAAATTACTATTCAAGTAAGAAAAGCCTTAGAGTTTAAAAAGAGGAAACCATATTTACTTAATACCTTATGGCCATTTCAGGGGTGTATTATTATGTTTAAAGCACTAGGGTGCAACAAGATAATACCTCCTACGTCAGGGAAAAAAATATAGAGAGAGACAGACATCATCGCGTACCAGGCTAACACAATATTCGATTTTTTATTACCCTCAAGGGGCGAATCAGCGCATGTCTGCGCATCATCAGCCAAGGCATCCCTAGCCCACCCTTTAACGGTTGTTGTCAGCAAGTAGAGCGTTTCACAAGTGGTTTCCCGCCCTTCCACAAGAAGTAGAAGAGCTGTCTTTCCAACTTGTTCAACCACGAATCAGGGCAAGGAACGACGGAACGGCGGTAGGTGATAACCGATGCGATAAACACATTGGCTACCTCCGCCCTTCCTTTCAGGGATAGCCACCGCCAAGACTAGGTCTTGGCTACTGCAGCCACCCTACTCGATACCTTGCCCCAGTTCTTCTCTATTTGGAGGTCTGGCCCGAACCAAACCCCTAGCAACTTAATCGGACCCTCCGTCCAACGTCCCGTGACGCTGTCAGGAGGCATCGACTTGCCTCTCCAGGTGCCGAGCTGCAAGCCGACTGACTTTTCACGATTAACCTTTGCTCCCGTCACCGTCTCGTAAACCTCTATGGCCTTGCCTACCCTCTGTAGGTGATCCATTTCGGTTACGATGATGGTGATGTCATCCGCGTAAGCTGACACCGATTTTCCACAACCTGGCTGCCTCGGGATGCCGCTCAGTTTTCGCAGTAATGGCTCAAGAACCATCACGTACGAAAGCGGGGAGAGCGGACACCCTTGACGAACCGAGCGCTTGATGTTGAACGGCTTCGAAAAGGAGCCGTTCACCCGAACTACCGAGTCGATGTTATTTGAATAATCCACCCGAGGAAGCCAAGGCCCAGCCCGAACTGTGCCAGAACGGACACCAGGTAGCGATGGTCGACCCTATCAAATGCTTTAGATTGCTCTAAATGGACCAGTGCCCCACCCTTGCCAGAATCACTATTAAACCCCTCTATATTGTACCGCATAAGATGGAGATTATCCTGGATGGATCTGCCGGGAACGGCACATGTCTGTGCCTCCCCAATCAGACCATCCGCGACACGCGCCAATCTTTTCGATAACGCTTTGGCCCAAATCTTCAACTCTGTGTTTAGCAGAGTGATGGGCCTGAAATTATCAATGCACTCTCCCTTGCTCGGGTCCTTTCTGACAAGTGTCACTACTCCCCGGCGCACAGATCTGGGTATGAACCCGTTCTGCTGCCAGTTCGGATAGACATCCGTTAGTAGGTGCCCGAACAAGTCTGGCATACTCTTATATAACTCATAGGGTAGACCATCCAAACCCGGCGCCTTGCCCGCACCGCAGTCCGCCATCGCCTCAACCACCTCCTCAGGTGTGATTGGCCCTTCACAGCCCTCCGCATCTCGCCCCGATAGGCGCGGCAGCCCGTCGAGGAGGTCCGTAAAGTCCCTCTTCCTATCCGGTCGCCCCCCCCCCCCCAAAGCCGAGCGAAGTGCTCCTGAAAGGCCTCACACATCTCCTCGGGTTCGTTTATCAACTTACCTTGTTGGTTCGTCAAAGATCGAATTGTGGCGTCATTACCACGCTAAGCTTCCACCACTCGGGCCCATATCACGGCGTTGATTCCCTCAAAACCCATTGCGCGGATCGTAGCCCTGACAATGCAGCCCATGTGTTTGGCCTCGAGGAGCTGGTTTAACGCCAGTCTCTTGGCCGTCACCTGAGCCGCAGAGCCAGTTTCCAACGCTTCCTCTAATTCCTTAACTAGAGTTGATTCCCTCCTAGCCTCTCTAGCCACTAATCCTATACTATATCTAATAGACTCGAATTTGATGGCTCGCTTGAGGGCATACCACCATTTGTTATTAATGATGGCACCAGATAGCGCCCTCTGAATTATAGTCCTCATCCGGTCTCTGTACTCCTTAATCGCCAAAAGGGACTATTAAGTTTCCAATAACCGGAGCCTCTATTATTAGCCTTATCTATGTCAAGCTTACAGGTGACCATTTTATGATCACTGTAGCTGACCGGGTAAAACTGTGGACGCTTAGCTATTTCTCTGTCTACTTTTCTAATTAGTATCCTATCTATGTATGACCTGGAAGATCCGTCGCTGTTTGACCATGTCCACAATGGAGCGTTCGGAAATTCCAACCTATAAGGATCTGCTAGCTCAAAGCGGCTTAACAGTTCCAGGAAGCCAATGTTACATTTTCTATCTGGACGCAAGCCAACACAATCTACATCCGCTTTGCAAATTATGTTAAAGTCTCCTAGTACAACTAATGAATGCGAAGTACCAAGAAAGTTTTCCAGCTCTCGAAAATAATCACTTTGCCCCTTTTGGTTGGGTGCGTAAATTGCAACCAGTCTGATAACTTTACCGTTACTGAACGTCAAATCCATGACGACCAGCCTATCTGCTGGATCTGAAAAAATTAACTTTATCTCAAAAACCCGGTTTCTTTTTAATAGGACCAACACCCCACCCCCACCGGTAGGACTGGCCGGAGAGAAATAACTCTCGTAGCCGTCGAACAGCGGGAGCAGACCTCTTGGCCCCTCTAACCGGGTTTCTGTAGCAGCAATGACATCCAAATTACGCGACCTGATATCATTAAGAAAACGACCTTGCTTCCCGCTTGATCCCAGGCTGCGCACATTTAAACAACCAACATAAATGTAATCCATGACTTACCTTATATCAGTGGTTCGACTTTTTCTTCTTCATTTTTGTCTTTTTCCCGGACTCGTGGGGGAGTCTGACGCAGGCCCTCGTATATATATGGTGAAGATATGTCCATTCTCAGAGGGCCCACGTCATGATAAAATTCGGACTTCATCCGTCCGTACTCCTTCCGGCCTATTCTGTACAAAATAAAATCTTTTGTTTTTTTGATTTTCTCTACTTTTGCCATAGCTGCCAAAACGTTGGTTAGTCTATTATTAGAAGCCTTATTGGCCATAAATGAGTTCGTTGTTTCCTTTCTTTTTTTTTTTTGGCTCACTTTCAGAGGGGTGGTTTCTTTTTTTCTTTACGATTTTTGACCACCCCTCCTCATTTTCTTTTTCCTCGCAGCTTGTTGTTGCTTCTGTTGTATCTTCTGCCTCTTCTCTTTCTGTTGTTTTTCCTGAGTCGTCTGGTGTTGTCTCTGGTGAAGCTGCTTGCTTTTTCTTTTCTGGCTGAGCTGCTTCCTGCGGTTTAGGTTGGCACTCTGCCCTCACGTGTCCCTTTTTACCGCAGCCGAAGCACCTCGGCTTTCAGCCTTCTACGAAGACCATCACTCTCTCCTCCTCGCTGATCTTCAGCGTCTCTCGTATTTCCTCTAGGGTTTGTACCTCCGCCTGAATTGACATTGATATGCATTGGCCTTGCCAATGCTCCTCCTCCTCTACTGTAGCCTGGAGGATATTGATCTTGTCCTCCAGGCCTAACATCACTGTCGCCACCAGGCATGTGGCGTCTGCTTCTGGGGGAATATTTTTTATTTATATTTTTGAGGTCCTTCTGCCTCTGAACAGGGGAAGAAGGACAATGTTCTCTGCTTTCAACGGTTCAGTTGACAGCTTCTTAGCTATCTCTTCCGTCCTGAACCTTACTTCTACTGTACCAAATTGTTTACCGCGATTTAAGTAGGTGATATCTTGCCATACTGACTTCAAACAGTTTTCTATTTTTTTTTCTTCTATTCTTTGGATGGTTCTACATGTCGTGTTGAACGTTTTATATATAATTCCTTTTTTTTTCTACTTCCTCAATCTTGTTCATGTCTGGTGTTATGCTCACTTCCGTTCCTTCTTTTTTTAATACTGCTGTGTATTTTCCCAGGTTTTCTGTATCAATTTTCCTCTGCTTTTTCCCCGCAACTTCAGCGAACGTCTTTGCTGGGGCTTCTGCTGCTTTAGGTGACACCGTCGGTGAACTTTCTTCACCTGACACTGGTGAATCGGAGCTAGAGGTGTCCATCTCCGAGTCTGGCTTTAACAAGCCTTTCAATTGAAAACAAAAAAGTTATGGCTTCGCAAGCCTCTTGTGTGTTTTCACAATAATGTATAACAATAATAATTCCCCCACGGAGGGGGGAACTCCAATACGTAGCCTTCGCGCGAAGGCTAATAACAAAATTTGTACAAAAGACAAATTAACACAGCAGTAAACAAACGTAACAGTAATTAATTAAATAAACAAACCGATATTCACCAAGGCTGATTTCTTTATTACCCATAGCGGGCGACATAGAACGGACATCACAAACATTGGGGACACAAAACATCACATTTACATAATAATGAACACATGAATTTATGAAAATGTTATTATGAAAGCGACGCTAACGACCCCAACCGTTAGCATCACTTACCTGTCCTTTAGTTATTAATCCCAAACAAATATGCTTTCCTCTCTATTCCTCTCTCGAACCATTCTTCTAACTCCTTCACTGTCTCTTCATCCATGTTCTCCTTAGACATTCCCCAGTCCTTCTCTTTGCACCTTTCCACAAATTCCTCCACTTGTTCCTTTAGGATTATTGCACATCTTTTCTGTCCCCTATCACACCATTGGTAGTCCGTTAAAGTCTCTTTTATTTCCTCTTTCCCTGAAATACATAGGGTGTAGGGCCTAGGTATATTTTTAGTATCTCGTTCGTATGTTTCTCTTTTTTGTTTTCTTGTTGGTGGGGAGTGGGTAGATTCACTGTATGCAGGGGAAGGGTGGGTCTCTGAGGGTGCGGGTGGTGTTTGGGTGGGTTGGGGTTCAACACTGTTTGGTTTTCTTCTTTTTCTCTTCCTCTTTTGCTTGACTTCATTCCATTCCTTTGAATCCTCCTCCTCTTCTGTTGTCTCCTTCTCCTCTGGTTTCCGCTCCTCTTCCACCTCTCTTTGAGGTTCTGTATCCATTTCTTTTGGTGGGGGAGGGCAGTTAGCTCTTATGTGGCCTCTCAGGCCACACTTGTAGCAACGCGGAGCTCTGCCCTCCACCCACACTCTCATGATCACGCCTCCCATTCTGATATTCTCTGTTAGATTCTCTAGTACTTCATCCTCCGCTTGTACATTCAAGTCTAGCGTTGCGCCTCTCCAGCCTTCGATTTTTACCGTGGCGTGGAGGATGTCCACTTCCTCTTCATGATCGCTAATTATAGCAGCCACAATCCATTCAGCTTCGACATTTGGTGGTATTCCCTCTACCCTTATTCTAGTGATCTTCCTGTTTATGTACGAGGGCAAAAGGAATACCCTCTCAGACTTCACTGCTTTTGCCGCCATCTTCCTTGCTACATTTTCACTCCTGAACTGTACCACCACTGTACCGTAACTCATACCTCTTGTCAGAAATGTTATCTCTTCCGCTATTCTTCTCAGAGCCTCTTCAATCCATTCCATATTTACCACTTCGATTTTTCTCTTTCCGTTTACATAGACCCGGTATATAATAGTCCTTTTCTCGTACCATTCTCTGCGCTTTGGTGGCGGTGCTAATTCCACCTCACCGCCGTCCTTCTTGATAAACTTCTGCTAACTTGGCAGCTTGGCCAAGTCCAACTCTCTTTCCTCTGATTTTTTGGCCACTCCAGCATAGGTATTACCTAATTTTTGATCCATTCTTCTTACCGCTTCCTCCAACTCCTCCTCAGACGTAGACAAGTCCGATAGGGTTTCGAATATTCTTGCCGTCTCTCCCATTAGGGAGGGGCTGTCCTTGTCTGTCTCAACACAGACAGACAAACGCCGTGCAACCGCACAACAAAAACCTTTAACAGAATTAACGTGTAACCAGGCTAGCACAATGTTATGTGCTTTCCTATTGAAGCATTCATGCTCGGATAAGCCCAAAAGAAAGAATTAAAGCAGTAATTTTTTTTTCTTTTAAAGCAGTAGAGAAATAAGACGGTAAAAAAGGGTGTATTAAATTAAATTAAGTTCAATTAAATTAAATTGAATTAAATTGAGCCTCCATGGTTTCAAATCCTGTAAAAGCTAAATTATTTATTTTCTACAACCTATTTTATTCCTATAGACTTTAAAAAATGGGTGTATTAAATTAAATTAATTTCAATTAAATTAAATTGAATTAAATTGAGCCTCGTGGTTTCAAATCCTGTAAAAGCTAAATTATTTATTTTCTACAACCTATTTTATTCCTATAGACTTTAAAAAATGGGTGTATTAAATTAAATTAATTTCAATTAAATTAAATTGAATTAAATTGAGCCTCCGTGGTTTCAAATCCTGTAAAAGCTAAATTATTTATTTTCTACAACCTATTTTATTCCTATAGACTTTAAAAAATGGGTGTATTAAATTAAATTAATTTCAATTAAA